>NC_071263.1:3400000-3700000 GCF_023375685.1 Ictalurus furcatus | reverse complement strand
TCACACACAGAGTAAAACATAACACACACAGAGTAAAAACTATCACACACACAGAGTAAAACATATCACACACAGAATAAAAACTATCACACGCAGAGTAAAACATAACACACACAGAGTAAAAACTATCACACACAGAGTAAAACATAACACACACAGAATAAAACATAACACACACAGAATAAAACATAACACACACAGAATAAAAACTATCACACACAGAATAAAACATAACACACACAGAATAAAAACTATCACACACAGAGTAAAACATAACACACACAGAATAAAACATAACACACACAGAATAAAAACTATCACACACAGAGTAAAAACTATCACACACAGAATAAAACATAACACACACAGAATAAAACATAACACACACAGAATAAAAACTATCATACACAGAGTAAAACATAACACACACAGAATAAAAACTATCACACACAGAATAAAAACTATCACACACAGAGTAAAACATAACACACAATAAAAACTATCACACACAGAATAAAACATAACACACACAGAATAAAACATAACACACACAGAATAAAAACTATCATACACAGAGTAAAACATAACACACACAGAATAAAACATAACACACACAGAATAAAAACTATCACACACAGAATAAAACATAACACACACAGAATAAAAACTATCACACACAGAGTAAAACATAACACACACAGAATAAAACATAACACACACAGAATAAAAACTATCATACACAGAGTAAAACATAACACACACAGAATAAAAACTATCACACACAGAGTAAAACATAACACACACAGAATAAAACATAACACACACAGAGTAAAACATAACACACACAGAATAAAACATAACACACACAGAATAAAAACTATCACACACAGAGTAAAACATAACACACACAGAATAAAAACTAACACACACAGAGTAAAACATAACACACACAGAATAAAAACTAACACACACAGAGTAAAACATAACACACACAGAATAAAACATAACACACACAGAGTAAAACATAACACACACAGAATAAAAACTATCACACACAGAATAAAACATAACACACACAGAATAAAAACTAACACACACAGAGTAAAACATAACACACACAGAATAAAAACTAACACACACAGAGTAAAACATAACACACACAGAATAAAACATAACACACACAGAGTAAAACATAACACACACAGAATAAAAACTATCACACACAGAATAAAACATAACACACACAGAATAAAAACTATCACACACAGAGTAAAACATAACACACACAGAATAAAACATAACACACACAGAGTAAAAACTATCACACACAGAGTAAAACATAACACACACAGAATAAAAACTATCATACACAGAATAAAACATAACACACACAGAATAAAAACTATCACACACAGAGTAAAACATAACACACACAGAATAAAACATAACACACACAGAGTAAAACATAACACACACAGAATAAAACATAACACACACAGAGTAAAAACTATCACACACAGAATAAAACATAACACACACAGAATAAAACATAACACACACAGAGTAAAACATAACACACACAGAATAAAACATAACACACACAGAGTAAAAACTATCACACACAGAATAAAACATAACACACACAGAGTAAAACATAACACACACAGAATAAAACATAACACACACAGAATAAAAACTATCACACACAGAATAAAACATAACACACACAGAATAAAAACTATCACACACAGAGTAAAACATAACACACACAGAATAAAACATAACACACACAGAATAAAACATAACACACACAGAGTAAAACATAACACACACAGAATAAAAACTATCACACACAGAATAAAACATAACACACACAGAATAAAACATAACACACACAGAGTAAAACATAACACACACAGAATAAAAACTATCACACACAGAGTAAAACATAACACACACAGAATAAAACATAACACACACAGAGTAAAACATAACACACACAGAATAAAACATAACACACACAGAGTAAAACATAACACACACAGAATAAAACATAACACACACAGAATAAAACATAACACACACAGAATAAAAACCATCACACACAGAATAAAACATAACACACACAGAATAAAACATAACACACACAGAGTAAAAACTATCACACGCAGAGTAAAACATAACACACACAGAGTAAAACATATCACACACAGAGTAAAAACTATCACACACAGAATAAAAACTATCACACACAGAATAAAAACTATCACACACAGAATAAAAACTAACACACACAGAATAAAAACTATCACACACAGAATAAAAACTATCACACACAGAATAAAAACTATCACACACAGAATAAAAACTATCACACACAGAATAAAAACTATCACACACAGAATAAAAACTATCACACACAGAATAAAAACTATCACACACAGAGTAAAACATAACACACACAGAGTAAAAACTATCACACACAGAATAAAAACTATCACACACAGAGTAAAACATAACACACACAGAATAAAACATAACACACACAGAGTAAAACATAACACACACAGAGTAAAACATAACACACACAGAGTAAAAACTATCACACACAGAATAAAAACTATCACACACAGAATAAAAACTATCATACACAGAATAAAACATAACACACAATAAAAACTATCACACACAGAATAAAACATAACACAGAATAAAAACTATCACACACAGAATAAAACATAACACACAATAAAAACTATCACACACAGAGTAAAAACTATCACACACAGAGTAAAACATAACACACACAGAGTAAAAACTATCACACACAGAGTAAAACATAACACACACAGAGTAAAACATAACACACACAGGCTTTCTTTTCCTGCGTGCTGTCAGAGAGAATGGAAGTGCAGCGCTATGTCAATACTGTGTAGTGTTACTAACGTCTGCGTAGTGTTACTAACGTCTGCGTAGTGTTATTAACGTCTGCATAGTGTTATTAAGGTATTGTTATTAACGTCTGCGTAGTGTTACTAATGTCTGCGTAGTGTTAACTTCTCATAGTGTTACTAATGCCTGCGTAGTGTTACTAACGTCTGTGTAGTGTTACTAACGTCTGCGTAGTGTTACTAACGTCTGCGTAGTGTTATTAACGTCTGCACAGTGTTAACGTCTGCGTAGTGTTACTAACGTCTGCATAGTGTTATTAAGGTATTGTTATTAACGTCTGCGTAGTGTTACTAATGTCTGCATAGTGTTATTAACGTATTATTAACGTCTGCGTAGTGTTACTAACGTCTGCATAGTGTTATTAACGTATTGTTATTAACGTCTGCGTAGTGTTACTAATGTCTGCGTAGTGTTATTAACGTCTCGTAGTGTTATTAAAGTCTGCGTAGTGTTATTAACATCTGCATAGTGTTACTAACGTCTGCATAGTGTTATTAACGTATTGTTATTAACATCTGCGTAGTGTTACTAACGTCTGCGTAGTGTTACTAACGTCTCGTAATGTTATTAACGTCTGTGTAGTGTTACTAACGTCTGCGTAGTGTTACTAATGTCTGCATAGTGTTACTAATGTATTGTTATTAACATCTGCGTAGTGTTACTAATGTCTGCGTAGTGTTACTAAAGTCTGCATAGTGTTATTAATGTATTGTTATTAACATCTGCGTAGTGTTACTAATGTCTGCATAGTGTTACTAATGTATTGTTATTAACATCTGCGTAGTGTTACTAATGTCTGCGTAGTGTTACTAAAGTCTGCATAGTGTTATTAATGTATTGTTATTAACATCTGCATAGTGTTACTAACATCTGCGTAGTGTTACTAATGTCTGTGTAGTGTTATTAATGTCTGCGTAGTGTTATTAACGTAGTGTTATTAACGTTTGTGTAGTGTTACTAACGTCTGCGTAGTGTTATTAACATCTGCGTAGTGTTATTTACGTATTGTTATTAACATCTGCGTAGTGTTACTAACGTCTGCATAGTGTTATTAACGTCTGCATAGTATTAATGTATTGTTATTAACATCTGCATAGTGTTACTAATGTCTGCGTAGTGTTATTAACGTCTGCGTAGTGTTACTAACGTATTGTTATTAACATCTGCGTAGTGTTACTAATGTCTGCGTATTGTTATTAACGTCTTGTAGTGTTACTAACGTGTGCGTAGTGTTAAGAAAAAAATAGATGACGTTTGGAAAGGTCATAGTGTGATAGAAAAAAGAGAGAAGGGAAAAAAAGAATGAAAGAAAGAATTTATTCTAGACAATTTAATTTTCTCTCTCACACACACACACACACACACACACACACACACACACACACAGATGCATTCAGGTGGATGGAAAACCCAGTGCCGGAACCCTGGAGAGCGGTTCTCTCTCACTGCATCTCTTCAAAGCTCTTCTTTAGAATAAATGATGTTTTTTTTTTCTCTTCATGGTGATGAGAGAGCGTGTGATCTTTCGGCACTGGCGCGGCACCGGGCGCTGAGAACCCGTCGCTTTAATGAGTCAGAGCAAGACGGCATGATGATAATTGGTGGATATAAAACTTGTCCCGTTCTTTTGTTGATGTTCCACGTCGACGTTCCTAATTAAGAGTTGGCAGGAAACAAAAGCGTCGTGAGTATAAACAGCAGTGTTTGATTACAAAATTACAAACGGCGTGTGGACCGACGCCGCCGAGCCGTGAGACGTCATAACTTATCTCTTTAAACGTCGTGTTAATGAACGCAGCATGGCACGAGTTTGGAAGTGAGATTATTCTAATAGCTGCTAAATCACCACGTCTTTATTGTTGCGTCTCCAACGTCCTCGTTTTTAAAGCTCGGCTCTCAGAAGAACAATGCCATGCTGGATAATTAGACATGTTCTTTCATTTGAATGAAAATTCTGCTTTTCTTCCCTTTCTTCTTCTTTTTTTTGGCGAAAGGAAACGAGAAAGTATCCAAATACATTAAAAAGATGAAAAAAAATGTGGCTTTTATCTAAAAAGTAAAAAAAAAAAAAGAAAGAAAGAAAGAAAAGAAAGTAAACAAAGTCCCTCGATGGAAATAACATTTTGTTTTTAAACAAAGAAATGAGGAACTGTGAAAAGACACCAAGACGTTCGAAAGCCAATGGAAAAAATAAAACTTTTTAAGGGGCTTCTATACTAAGGGGAAAAAAAAATTGAACAAAGTTCCTCTTTCAAAATACTGCTTCTGTTTATTTATTTCATTTATTTATTTATTTACTAAACAAATAAATGAGGAAGCAAGGCACAAACACATTCACAAGTACCTGAGTAGGCTCAAAAGGTAAAAAAATTAAATATTGGGGATCTTTTGGGTTTTTATCTAACTTTTTATTTGTAAAGAAATGAGGGTAAATAAAAAAAATGAACATGCTCAAACACAAGTGCATTCAGTGGAGAGGGGGAAAAATCTAGGGCTTTTATCTACAAAAGAAAAAAAAAAGAAAAAAAAAAGAAAAAAAAAAATCCTTTATGGAACTACCACTTTTTTTTTTTTTAAATGATAATCAGAAGATATCAATATAGAAACCCAATCAAGAATCCAAGGACATTAAAACTATGGAAATTTATTGGGCAGATGAATTGTCAAAGGGTAATGCAAAACAAACAAACAAACAAACAAACAAACAAACAACAGCATCAACAAATACATAAGTACATTAAAATATGAAAAAAAAAAAATGTTGTGAAGCGTACGTTTTTTTGGCTAATGGGTAATGGTGGAGTAAAAAAAGACAAACAGAAAAGAAAGAAGAAAAAGAAACATTTCTGCTTTAGACGTTTAAGGAAAAAAAAACATTGAAATTAATGAGGAATTCTTAAAAGTTAAAGAACAAATACGTTTCAAATACTTGAGAAAAAAAGATTATATATATATATATATATATATATATATATATATATATATATATATATATATATATAAAACAGGTTTATTTTAGGGCTTTTTATTTACAAAAAAGAGCAGGAATGAAATTCTGTTAGAGTTTCCATTTCAAAATTATTATTATTTTTTTTACTAAAATGCATTAAAAATATAAAAGATTTTTTGTGTGGTTTATTTATTTATTTATTTAGTTTGCTTTTCTCTAAAAACAAAAAGAAATAATAAAAAAAACTTTTTAAAACATTTCTCTGTGTAATTATCGCTCCCCCCCCCCCCCCCCAACAGGCACAGACATATTCAAGTACCCAGGTTTTTTTGTTTTTTTTAAAATAATATTAATAATTAATTAATTTAAAAAAAAAAAAAAGAAGAAAGGTTTTTAATGAAGTTTATAAGCAGAATTGAAAAAAAAAATAAAGAAAAAAGAGAAAGATTAGAAATGTCTATGTAAGTTTGCTTCTATTTTCTCATTTGTAAGTCGCTTTGGATAAAAGATAAATGAATAAATAAATCCCACATGACGTGTCTTATTTTTATTTTTTATGCCATTTTTACGTCATATGCACATAAAGTTGTTGTGGGAGGTTTTTTCCTCATTCTTCCCCCATTTGTGTGTTTGTTTGTTTGTTTGTTTTTCAGAATGCAAAAGCACAAAAATCATCTTCTTTCCTTTGGTGAAGTTTGTTTATGTTTGATTGTGGAAAACCTACCCGGAGGAAGAGCCGAATTCAATTCATTTTTATTTGTACAGCGCTTTTAACAATGGACATCTTTACAGAAACATATACACACAGGATGGAGATTTTAAGCGTGTGAATTTATCCCTATTGAGCGAGCCGGTGGTGACGGTGGTGAGGAAAAACTCCCTGAGGTGATACGAGGAAGAAACCTTGAGAGGAACCCGACTCAGAAGGGAACCCGTCCTCATCTGGGTCACGACGGATAGTGTGAACGTAAAAGAAAGTGCATTATGGTTTAATATGAAGTCTGTTTGTTGAACTAGTCCACTGTTCACTAAAGGAGACCTGAGTGCATGTGGTAATTGCAGACCCAAGGCCATCGCAGCATCCATAGTCCCAGCAACAACAGCGAGAACGTCCATGTGGAATTGCGGTCCAAAACCATTTCCATGGTACTCAAGCAGCCCCGTCCTCAGCGATCTCCGGGCTGTAGTGATTCCAGTCCTGTTTAAATTCTTTATAGTGTTTCATATAAGCTGCTGGTTCAGTGTTTGTGATATTGATATGGATTTTATAATAAAGGCTCGACGTGGAACCGCGGTTCTGGTGCCGTGAGCTCTAATGGAGCGTGACGAGGTTCAGCGCAGTCTTGTTGTCGGTGTCTGTATAAATATCACAGCGGTGCATTTCACATCTCACTGATATAATAAATGTGTTTACTTTCATCTCAGGCTCAATTTCATCACGTTTCTTTTTGGGTGTTGTTGTCGAGGTAATGAACGCTCGTCACGGCTAACCGGGACGGGGGGGGGATAGGGGACGGGGGACGGGGGGGACCAAATGATTTCCTCCACGAAGCCTGGAGACATGGCTGAAAAAAAACAAAAAAAAAAAACACGCACAACGGAGAGAAAAGCGAATGACGAAGTGATGTTTCACCTCATATTAATTACGCAAAACTTCCATACTGTTCTGATGGATGGATGGATTGAAGAATTGATTAAAGAAAGAAAAGGCTAGAAAGTTGAAAGAGACAAATACATTCACACACACACACACACACACACACACACACACACACACACACAACAAAAAGGCCTCGGTTAAACACAAAGCCGCGATCTAGCACAAATTTAGGATTTTTTTCTGTTTTTTTTTCTTCCTCTCATTGTGTTCAGACAAAAGAGTGCAACCCCCCGCACGCACCTCCCCACCCCACACACACACACACACACACACACACACACAGTTTTGTGAACAAAAGACCTCAGTTGAACACAATGTAGGAAACATGATGTGTGCAGAACAACACTTTTGGCATCTGCAGACTTCACAAAAAAAAAACATATCCCCCCTTTTTTCTTTCTAAAGAGTCTCTGACACTGACACACACACACACACACACACACACACACACACACACACACACAGAGGACAATGAGAAAAATTCAGCTACTTAGGAGCCCGACGCCAGGTCTACAGTAACTCGGTCTTCCACATTCAATATTCTTTATTTAACAAAGAATTTTTTTGTGGATGAACCTGTCTTGTGTTTGCTATTGTTTGATATGAGAGCAGAGTATTTTTGTGATTTTTTTAAAACATAAGATCAAAACTTTAAACATGCAATAAAGACAAATTTTCACAGCCTTCTTTGCTCATATTTGCTCATATTTACCCAGGGTGCCAATATTAGTGGAGGGTGCTGTATATAGAGTGGCAAGTGGAATTTCATGGTTTTCTGAATATATTTGTCATAAATTGTGATCTGATCTTCTTCAAAGTCAAGGGTACTGACAAATATGATGTGTCTAAAATAATAACACACAAAAAAATTCTGATCTTTCATGTCTTTATTGAGAACGACCAAAAAAAACCTCATAGTGCTTGGGGAAAAAGTATGTGAACCCTTGAGTTAATGACCTCAAAAAAAGCTAATTGGAGTCAGGTTTTAGCACACCTGGAGTCTTGTTAAGAAAATGAGTTTGGAGGTGTGGACTACAGCTACTCTGACTGATAAAAACCCCTCAAACTTTTGGAGTTTGCTCTGCACAAGAAGCACACGCTTATGTGAGCCATGCCTCGCCAAAAAGAGCTTTCAGAAGATTTACAATCAAGAATTGTTGATTTACATAAAGCTGGCAAGGCTTACAAAGTGATTTCAAAGACTTTAGAAATTCATCAGTCTACAGTTAGGCAAACATTCTACAAATGGAGACACTTAGGGACTGTTGCTATTCTACCAAGAAGTGGGCGCCCAGTCAAAATGACACCAAGAGTACAACGAAGACTACTCAACGAGGTAAAGAAACAACCCCGAATGACGGCCGAAGATTTGAAGGCATCATCGGAACTGGCAAACATCTCTGTTCATGAGTCTACGATACGTAAAGCATTGAACAAGCAGGGTATCTACGGCAGGACACCACAAAGGAAGCCACTGCTCGCTAAAAAGAACATTGCTTCACGCCTGAAGTTTGCAAAAGAGCACATTGACATTCCGCAGCGGTATTGGCAAAATGTTTTGTGGACTGATGAAGCTAAGCTTGAACTATTTGGAAAAACCACACAGCACTACATCTGGCGTAGAAAGGGCCCGGAATATCATCATGAAAACATCATCCCAACCGTAAAGTATGGTGGAGGAGACATCATGATTTGGGCCTGCTTTGCTTCATTAGGGCCTGGCCAGCTTGCAATCATTGAGGGGAAGATGAATTCCCAATTATATCCGACAGTTCTTCAGGATAATGTGAGAATGTCTGTATGTCAGCTGAAACTGTGTAGAAGTTGGGTGATGCAACAGGACAACGACCCAAAACACTGGAGAAAGTCCACAACAAAATGGCTTCAGAAAAACAAAATCCACAAAACAAAATCCAGTTCTGGGCCAAGTCAGAGCCCAGACCTCAACCCAATAGAGATGCTATGGAATGACTTGAAGAGAGCCATACACATGAGACGTCCAAAGAATATGACAGAGCTAAACCAGTTCTGCCAGGAAGAATGGGCTAAAATTCCTCCTGAACCATGTGCAGGTCTGATCCACAGCTACAGGAAGCGCCTGGTTGAGACTATTATATTTTCTTGTTTTTTAAATCCATCTACCATAAATCAATCAATCTATCTATCTATACACACACTACATATATCTATACCTATATCTATATCTATATCTATATATATATATATATACACAAACACACATATATACACATACATATTTTATATATATATATATATATATATATATATATATATATATATATATATATATATACATATACACACACACACACACACACGTACATACATATATACATACATATAGATAGATAGATTTATGGTAGATGGATTTAAAAAACAAGAAAATGTGGAGGACAGATGGGGAAAATGAAAGTAAAAACAGTGATTAATGAAAGAAAGAAAGGAAGCAAACAAATAAACAAAAAAAATCAAATAAAAAAAAAAACAAAAGAATAAAAAAAGGAAAAAAATAAAAAAATAACCCCACTGAAAAGAGAGTACTGTAAATGACTTTGGACCTGAAACTGAGCCGTGAGGTTCTCCTTTGGTGATACTTTTTTATGATATGAGCAGACAGACAGACAGACAGATTTAAACAAGAAAATGTGGAGGACCGGGAAAAAATGAAAGTAAAAAAAAAAATTATTAATGGTCAAAAAAAGAAAGAAAGAAAGAAAACAAAAATAAATAAATAAATAAATAAATAAATAAAAAGAATCCCACTGAATAAAGAGAGTAAATGACATCGGACCTGAAACTGAGCCTTGAGGTTCTCCTAATGGTGTGACTCACAGCCATTGCGTACTCTTTGGGTTTTTGTGTCAGAAATGTATGAAAACACTTTTCCGCTCATTCACTCCATTCTGGTGAAACTGTTTGAAAGAAAAGAAAAAATATATTATCCCAGTGGATTTATACACTTCTTTTCTGTCACTTTTCTTAGCAAACATGTTGATTATTCGAATTCTGAGCTGCGGTTCTGTACCATACTGTCCGTCTGCTTCTGTTATCCTGTCTTTCCCTTTGTTTTTTTTTTTCTTCTTTACTCTCTTATATGAGGTTCTTTTTTTGGTCCTAGTTGTAGCTGTTTGCCGGTTCCGCCCTCCACACGCCTGCTTGTGGATAATGAGATCACGGCGGTGATATTTGGAAGAGAGACGGCTTCGCTGTGCCTCAGGCTCCAGTCGGACATACGGAGCTCCGCCGCTCTAACCCTGTTTACGCCCCGGACGGATCATTCCACTGTTTTGCTTTTCCTAAACATTCAGAGAAACCTTTCATTCGCTTATTTACATCTCGCTGCTGGTTTTCTACCCGACGTGTTTTCCCATCAGCGACCCTGATAATCACCGTGTGAACTGCGTAATTGCTCGCTTGCAATTTAAAGTGCTATAAAACGTCTCGCATTGACAGCAGTAACGACTCCACGAGTCTTAAGACTCAGGGTGCTACAAATTAACGAACCGCTCGGTTTAAGAGTTTCCACGAAACGCTGAAAAGACGAGCAGGAAATAGTAATTAGGTGCTTCAGGAACACGGGGACCTCTCATTTTTTATGACAGTTTGATGTAAATACAGACTTCAGCGCTATTCACAAGCTACAAGAGAGTTACACGCAGGGGCGGAGTTTGTCCAAAAGATAGGTGCGTCTCAATTACGCACAACTCTGAATTACGCGCATTTGTCTTGCGTGATATCTGCACCATTAGCTCACAGTGTGATGGAAGCAAGTGACGTCGCACTAAAATGCATGTTTTGTGTGCAAATACAGGCTTTAAAACATTGTTTTTCTCGCACGGAGGACATCGGAGGAGACGGATCATAATCAACATTATTTAGCTCGTGTGCTTTTCGTTGTTGTTGGATGAAATCGTGAATGAAGTTAAAGTTTGTGCGTAGCAGAGGAGTGCTTGGTCAGATTATCCTTCAAACCGTGGCAACATTTTCTTTACAGCAGAGCGCATCGAATTAATAAACACGGTCATTATTTTATTACCACAACAAATTAACATAGTGAATTAAAAGTGTGAATAAAGTCTCCTAGATCCCCCCCCCCCCACACACACATAAGGATTTCATCACCTCGATGTAGCGTCTTGCGGCTTCATTATGTGGTATGTACTGTATGTTTGTAATAACAGTCTGTGCTGGATCAAGTGCTATTCTATGTGCTGCTGAATAATGAGTGTGGAAGTTAAATTAAACCCATGATTAATTTAGTAATAATTATAACGAGCACTATTCCTGCAGTGATCCATCATCTCCAGTCATAGATCATCATATTAGTGTTTTTTTCCCCCATTAACTGTCTCTTGCTTTTATGTTCCATCGTATTACATTTGACAGCCAGGACAGTATTGAAAAACTCCATCTTGGATGATTCTACGTAGGAAAAGTCTGGCAGTGTTGCTCAGAGGTGTGAAGTACACGCAGGTGATCTTAATCATCTCGACACGGAGCTCAGAACCTCCACTGAAGCAGCTGCGTAACCCGACTCTGAACACCCGGAACTTTCCCCTGGTGGATAACGACGTGACTTTGGGATTGAACTTGCCGACACTGAATACGACTCGTAGAAAGAAAAGCGCTGCACAGTGGTTCTTTGGCTGTTTAAAGGTTTCTAAAGGCGTTCCGATGAGGAGATCTGTTTAAGGGTCTACATATGGAGCAACCTCTTTGAGGATTTCCTCAGAGAGACAAGTTAAGGTCCAGCATCAGCTTGCATTGTGATTTCGCAATCGGATAGAGGAGAACCGTAAACTTCTCCGTTCTAAACACACTCTGCAGCGAGAAACTTTTTTTCCCCCATCGCTATTCTTTCACAAGTGGCACGCACCGTTTCGGCAAACGGACACTATTTTTTATTAAATGACCATTAAATCTCTCTGCAGAGCGTCAGCGCACTTCTAGGAGCCTGTCAGATGGAAAGAAAAATCGCTCCTTGTGTGGGAGCGCCAGGCGGTCACCCCTATTTGCAGAGGAATATTGATTGGATCACACAGGATAGAGATGAAGTGAGAACATCAGGCTTCTGCAGGTGGGGATTGTGGGTAATAAGTCAACGGCACCACAGGAGAACGAGCAGAGAGAGAGAGAGAGTGAGAAAGACAACTGCGGCGGACCTGCCGCGGGGAAATGAATCTCCAGCTATTGTGAGCAGAGATGAAAATAAAAGGCTGCGAGAAAGACTGACTGCTGGGAGAGAGAGAGAGAAATCCGAGCTTAAGAGCGATCGCATGAGAGACGAAAGAGTAGGATGGAGAACTAACATCACACAAGAGCGTGTCATCTTTTCACACTATTTTCCGAACAAAACACAAGTATTATACTTCTACATTGCGAGATCAAAGTGACTTTGCGTTTTTTATTTCCGCATTTCTTTTCACCTATTGTGGTCCACATTCATCATCGCTGAAGCGACAACAAGATGAACACGACGTCTCTCTTAAAACCATCTATTAGCAAGTGAACATGTCTCGATTATGGGGAAGTAGATCTAGTATTTCTTATTATGAGATTTTTATAAAAGGTTATTCAGGTTCAGTTTTTAGACGCGTTTATGTAATTTCATGCTTTAGGTTTAATATGCTCGATAATCATATTAAACAATCAGTGCATTTACATGGAGAAAAATAATCCGATATTAACCCGATTAAGACGATACTCTGATTAAGAAACTGCCATGTAAACATCAATTTTTGATGACCTTAATCCGATTAAAGTCATAATCAAAGTAAGGACAAATCAAATTAAGACGTGTGGAGTATTCCTGGTTTAGTCACATTACCGACGTGTATTACAGACGTTTACATGGACAGCGGTAATCTAATTATTGACCTTATTCTGAATAAGACAGTATTCTGATTAAGGTGTTTACATGAGTCGCTTTTAGAATACTCCTTTCATGTACCCATTTAACATAATTAGATTAACAGCCCACGTCATTATGTCCCCACGCACGCCGTCCGACGTCCCTCCAGAATTTCACGTATCGACATACAGTTGGTCTTCGTTATGGTACCGTATACAGTTTTGGGTGTTTCATTTTTAATTTTACGAAAGCTTGAAGTGCGGTTAATTATTTGTCATGCTATACGTGCAAATAGACGACCGCTTGAAGCTGTGGGCTGCGTCCCAAACCGCGTACTCACCTACTATATACTATATAGAAATACGTGTATTTGACCTACTATACAGCAGGTAAGTACGCGGTTTGGGACGCAGCCGTGCTCTCGTTTGCCGTCAAACGGTCGAGCGCTGCCGTGTGTGTACGTGTCCTGTCGCAAAATGCGGTGAAAACTCTCACACGACGTTAATAGCGTGCTTAAGGTGTGTACATGTCTGTAATCCATGTCGATAATGCGACTAAAACAGGAATACTCCACACGTCTTAATCGCATTTGTGTTTATAACGAGTATGAATTTAGTCGGATTAAGGTCATCGATAATCTCTTTACATGCTAGTTTCTTAATCAGAGTATCGTCTTAATCGGGTTCATATCGGATTATTGTTGTCCATGTAGATGTCATTTCTTTTGCAGCAGTTATGCTAATCCAGAATCCACAACTGTTCATACTGAGGAACTTTACATATATGTACACATATGTACGTTACATCAAGATAACAGGACAACAGACGACTCAAACATTTTAATTAAGCATTTAATGACATGCTAAAAAAGAGCTAATTCTCATTATTAAATTCAATGTAAATAAGAGGGAAAAAAACTGAAAAGACTTCTTAATTATTTTAATTACTGATAGTTTTTCTTAATGACTGTACTTATTCTGTTCTTTATAAGACGGGACATCTTCCTGTCATTATGTCTCATTATGTTAGCTGAGTTTTTAAATGTCTTAAAATTTACATCCCATAATAATTAGTAGGATGCCTCTCACATTCTACACAACCTTTCTTTCTTTTTTTTATTATTATTATTTTTTTTTATTTAAACCTCATTAGAAAGTGATCTCCTGGGACGTCCGGTATATTAACCCGGAAACCCATGTACGGCGGGTATTTATGGCGGGTTTTAATCATTTCCGCTGAGATTCTTCAGTGTGCTCTGTCGAGCCTCTTTCAGCAGCTTTTATTTAATTAAATCTTTTCCACTTTATTTTAGCGCCAACGCTGCATTCTAGCAAATCCCCTGGAAGTCTAAAGTGAATACGGACGTGCTGAAAATCTGTAATTAATAAATAAATAAATAAATAAATAAATAAATAAATAACCTCTGGTTCCGTATTGTACGATTCCGACTGGTTAAGGTTAGACTGAGGGGCGGAGCTTCTGCTTCTATCTTTAATTAAAACTTAATTTCTATTAAAATACAGCTAGTACATTTTAACATCTGTGTAACTGGTCGTGCTTTCTGGGTGGGAGGGGCATACTCTCTCTCCCCTGTCAATCACAGCAACACTAGCCAATTGTGGGCATCTCTGAGCTCATGTATGAGGAAGAGGGTAGATAGCGCTTTGGCCTGCGTAGCTTTTACAACCCCCGAATTAATTATTTATGTCCCTAAGTGTTTTATTCCCCTTATACCATATAAATTTACCAAAGATGACATTTAAAAAATATATATTTGTAAATGGTTATGCATACTATATTGATTCTTGCCCCTTTTTCAGTATTATGGATTATTTTGTGTACATTTAAGACATATAATCCTAACTCTAGTTTCTAAAGGGGGGCGAATACTTATGCACGGTACTGTAGATGAGGCTTCACATGCATTATGAACGGAATGATTTTGTTCAGGACAAAATTTGCCAAGAGATTCTAAGGTAAAACCTTATCTACAGTACCTAACATAAGTATTCACCCCCCTGGGGAAGTGAAATGGCAGTAAGACTACTGTCATTTCCCTGAAAGAGCTTCCTCTGCTCTGGTGTTTAGAGTTATTATTCTTTATGTATTTAATTTTATTGTATACTGTGTATTTATATCCTTATGTTCATTTATATTTTTACTTCATCGTTTATTCGATGCGATTCAATGATTTTTAGCATTTGATATTTAGTTGAGTGTACAGCACTTTAAGCTACCCCATGTACAATATAAATACACATAAGTTAAATAAATGAAATAGACATATATATATATATATATATATATATATATATATATATATATATATATATAAGAAAAATAACAATAATGAAACTACTACTAATAATAATAATAATAACAATAATATTATCCACATTCCAAGTACCGAGTTCTCACTGAGTCCAGCGTCTTCCTGAAGCACTGTAATTTGATTTCTGATTTGATTAGACGTTCACCATGGTTCTCCGCACCAGTTCTAGCAGCAGGAAGTTGATCGAAGGTATCGATGAGACAGCACTGATGCTGGACTTCCTGTAAGTAACAAGAGATCACACCGATAGTCCATAAAACTACATTTGCCATGCTTTTTAAATAAACATTACCCAGTTACTAATTAGGTCCACAGACCTCGGACGGTTCTGAGTGGGCGTGTCCGTATATAGAAGTCATTACACCAGTCGTTTCTATAGTAACAGCTCATTTGCGCCGGACGCTCGACGTTAACGGAGAAGCAGATCGATGTTTACGGAAGGAGTCTCCAGTGTCAGAGGTAAAGCGTTAGGTTTTCTGACATCTTCAGGACAGAGGGAGAAAATAAGAGAGGCGTTCATACAGTAGCTGCGATAACGTAAATGAGAACAAACCCAAGTGCAAATTCATCTGTCCTGAAGATGTCAGATAAAAAGTACGTGGTGTAAGAGGAATAAAACACTTGGAGACGTGCTGTTATATTCTGAAGGGAAATAATCCCCTTCAGGGTGGTAACTGTAACTCCGCTTCATCACTCAGTGGACTGGGACATTTTAAACCGCACAGTCGGTGGCGGAGAAGAAACACAGACGTGCAGTAACTCTCTCCATCCAGCCGCGCCTCTGCAGGATTTTCTTGAACCTGTAGCTCCATCCTCAGCAGAGACATGTTTGTTTGGAGATTAGCGGCTAATAACACATGTTCGAATAATGCAGCCCTGTGTGTAAACAACGGCATGAAAATGTAGTCGCGTGTGGGAGGCAGAGATAAGGAGTTTACAGCAATACAAATTCACTAATCTCTCTAATTCATGCCTCTTGACTCTTAGTTTTGACTTCCAGCACCTGAGTGGTGGAGAAGCGAGGAAATAAAAATGTCAGAAGGTTCGCGTGGGGTTTGGAGAGAGAAAATAGAGTGAGTGGAATGTCTTTGAATACACACACACACACACACACACACACACACACAAAAAAAAAGACCTATGAAAGAAATACAGCTAGGTTGACAGTTTAATTTATCCAGATTTTAATTACAGTGCAACAACAATCGTGTTTTTAAATAAAAATCAAGCACAGAACATTCACCATCTTATACCACAGCACTTTACTAACAATCACAATATGTGCTTATTGAATGTGCTTTTTATCCACTTAGAGTTACATTTAATGCTCGTGAAACAGGTTAGTTCCTGTTCTCATTTACATTATAGCAGTAATAAACAGACGTTCCCTCATAAGCCTCTCTTTTTCTCTCTTTCTCAGTAACCTCCACTCCCCCCCCTCCCCCCCCCCAAACTTATGTTGCAGAGAAACCGCGAAGCAGCGTAAACTCCTCTGTCCTGAAGATGTCGGACAACGTAAAATTTACAGCTTCACTGGAGACATGGGCAGAGAGAGAGAGAGACAGACAGAGAGACGGGGAGACACGGGTAGAGAGAGAGAGACGGACAGAGAGACGGGGAGACATGGGAAGAGAGAGACAGACAGAGACGGGGAGACATGGGCAGAGAGAGAGCAAGACAGACAGAGAGATGGGGAGACACGGGCAGAGAGAGAGACAGACATAGGGACAGGGAGACACGGGCAGAGAGAGAGAGAGAGAGAGAGAGAGGGAGAGAGAGACAGACAGACAGACAGACAGAGAGACGGGGAGACACGGGCAGAGAGAGAGAGACAGAGCGATAAAGAGAGAGAGAGAGAGAGACAGACAGACAGACAGACGGACAGAGAGACAGGGAGCCACGGGCAGAGAGAGAAAGAGAGAAAGCGAGAGAGAGACAGACAGACAGACAGAGAGACAGGGAGACACAGGCAGAGAGAGAGAGAGAGAGAGAGAGAGAGACAGACAGACAGAGAGATGGGGAGACACGGGCAGAGAGAGAGACAGAGCGATAAAGAGAGAGAGAGAGAGAGACGGACAGACAGAGAGACGGGGAGCCACGGGTAGAGAGAGAAAGAGAGAAAGAGAGAGAGAGACAGACAGACAGACAGAGAGACAAGGGGACACAGGCAGAGAGAGAGAGAGAGAGAGAGAGACAGACAGAGAGACGGGGAGACAGAGGACAGACTGTACCCTACACTGCACTGACCCAGGCGTGGAGGACGAGCCACACTTCCTCACTGAGAGCAGCAAATACACCGCCATTAGAGACACATTTTACACTCACAGGGCAAATTCTACCTGAATTCCTCCAGACAGGTAACAGAGACAAACTCTCCTGTCTTTCCTGTATTCGTCTGGCAGCTCAGTACGTGTCCCCCTGAGACACCGACTCTTCATTACCATCAACACCGTACAGCTCTACTGAAACAGATTCTCTCATTTACATTGACCTTCTCCGTCTCTTCACCTTTCCTCTCTTTTTTCCTCTCGTTAGTTTACAATCTTTTCTTTTCTTTTTGTACATGTGCCCACAAACTGTTTATTTTTAATGCTTTAAATGTGTTCAAATATACTAAACCTGTATTCAGCGAAGCTTTCGCAACACCGTGGAATAACGGTCATGCCGATAAAGCTCATTTGAATTTGAATTTGAGAGAGAGAGAGAGAGAGAGAGAGAGAGAGAGAGAGAGAGAGAGAGAGAGAGAGGAGATCCTGCCAGCTACTGAACTCTAACAGGATTTGTGTGATGAGAGATTAAATGTGTTGAAGGATGAATTAAATTTCAATTAAAATGATATAAAATGAGCGAGTCAGAGCACGCCGTCCCCGCCAGCCCCTAATCACACCGTCTCCACTCATCTGTCCATCTGTCCGTCCAAACTTTTATCCATCCATCAACCTGTCCATCCAACCATCTCTTTATCCATCATCCATCCATCATCCCTCGATCCACCCGTCAATCCATCCATCCTGTTTTCTCAAACGAGCCCTTATGTACTGTACATGTCACATGTTTGGTTGTTGAACTGCTCGGCCTTAAACTTGTCTAATCAAATCTAGAACCTTTAAGGGTTCTTTCAAAGGATCCATCAAGGTTCTATTCAGAACTCTACAACAGAGTGAGTCTTTATTAGAAAAGAAAGAAAAAAAAATCCAAAAAGAGCCTTTTTGGGGAGATAAGAACCTGTAACTACTCGAGGAACTTTTTGAAGAACCCTTTTATCTAAGAGTACATCGACAGAACTTACTGCACTGGGATCATCATCATTATGCAGTTTTGCTTAACCTTGAAAAGCGTTGTTTGTTGTTGTTGTTGTTGTTGTTGTTGTTTTTCACAGAGCCCTGGAAGCCCGTGATTCCAACTTCATACCAAATACAACAAAAGTCTCACTTGCTATAACACCTAAGCATGTTGTGTGAGGCTGAGCTGAGATAACGAATCCACAAGTTGTTGGCAGCTAAAAACTATAATAAAAATAATAATAATAATAAAATAAAAGCGGGTCTGTGAGCTCAAGCGCCAGCTGGCTGCAGTCATCTATTGTTTGTTTCTCTCCAGCAGATTTTGGAGCGGTAACAGATTTGCGTGATCCGGAGGAGATTGCTCTGCCAAATGTTGCTCAAGCTCAGACTTAAGTCTATATCACACTAACAATATCTCCTACGGGCAACACGAATAAATAAACGAGCCTCGAGGACCGGAAAGCAGAACGACGTAACAAGGCCGTGACCACACTGAATAATACGGATGCGGAACAGCAACAAGCACAGTTTGTTTGTTTGTTTGTTTTCCAAGCGAATTATTTCTTAATATAAAGTTGTAGAACTGGACAGAATGTTCAGAGTGGGTTGGATGTGAAAGCTACACACGTACGCGTCTGTAAACGCATCGTAGCGTCTTAACGTTTGCTTCGTATTTTATTATTTGCTCTTTCGAGGTGAAATTGTAATTATATTAACGCCTTTTTTTTTTTACACAGGAAGTTTAACATTAATGAAAAGCTTTATGAAACGTTCGGATTTTTTACTTCCTGAGGACAATTAAAAACAATTTCAAAAACAAAACAAAAACTGAAGACATAAACGGTGTATTTATTTGTTTTGTTTTTTTTTTTAACTGAACACCGTATCTTTTTATTATTATTATTATTTTTTTTTTTTTACTGAGTACAGTATTTTAAATATTGTTTTAATTGAACGCAGCATTTTGCTTTGCTTTCCCTGAGCACATGCATTACGTTTATATTAATGAGATTTCGATCATTTTTTAGCGAAATATACATTTTACTAACCTTCAAACAACCTATTTTTTTCATTAACAAATAACAAAAACATTTACTAATGTACAGTTGTCAAGACAGAATATGACCTGAGAACTTGTTAGTAAATTACCCTAGTAAATCTTTACCCTAGCTACTTTTCTTCCTAGCAAACTAGCATGCTGGTTAGTTAGGTAGCTAATATTATTATAAAGCCCAACTTGCATCACTCAGTAACGCCTCGGGTTGTTTAATTACAGTTTAATTCCTTAAGAGTCCTCCGTCACATCGCCCGATCAGCGAACATCCATCATTCCTGACGTTAATCAGCAGTACTTTCTTATCAAATTCAACACATTTTCAAGACTCTGAGCTGAAAGAGAGTGTAAAATTATCCTCCACTAAAATCAGAGGCAATAAAATCTCTTTGTGGTGCTGATCAAGGAGTCCAGCTGTTTTTCCAGCTGCTTTTGTTTGTTCTGAATCCATTTTTCTTGTAAAAAAAAAAAAAAAAGTGTCAATTTACAAGAAAGATAGAAAATCACTCTGCTGTAGGGTTTGACATGGAACCTGCAAATGTTCCTCCAGAAGGACAAACAGGAAGTGATTATATATATATATATATATACACACACACACACACACATACAGTATCTTACAAAAGTGAGTACACCCCTCACATTTTTGTAAATATTTGATTATATCTTTTCATGTGACGACACTGAAGAAATGACTTTGTAACACTAACAAGTCACATGACACCGGGGAGGGAAAATGGCTCATTGGGCCCAATTTGGACATTTTCACTTAGGGGTGTACTCACTTTTGTTGCCAGCGGTTTAGACATTAATGGCTGTGTGTTGAGTTATTTTGAGGGGACGGCAAATTTACACTGTTACACAAGCTGCACACTCACTACTTTACATTGTAGCAAAGTGTCATTTCTTCAGTGTTATATATATATATATATATATATATATATATATATATGTCTTTATCCAATCTTCATAAGCCTATTGTTAAAATCACGAACGAACATGGAGAAGCAATAAAACGAAAGGAAAACCAATCTGTTTATCTGAGACGCTTCTAACTCTTTCTTATTTCCAGAAGCGTTCTCGCACTCACACGCTCAGCATTTGTGATATGTTACGTTTCGCTATTGCTTCCCCCCCCACCCCCCACCCCCCACCCACAAAGTGACTGTTTTCATTCAGACCTCCATCTGTCAATGTGTAAAGAGTAAAAAGGAATATAAACAGAACAGAATGAAGCGTTCACAGCGATACCGGCCATCTGCGGGCGTCTGTGAGCCGGCGTCTGTACGCAGACGAGGCCCGATGACGCTTTTTTCCACCGCGTGTGTTCCGCTGCCCTGTGACGCAGCACGAGCAGCAGTTTGGAAAGACGCGGGTCTGTCTGCTCGCTCCACGTGTCTCACGGAAAACATTCACAGCGATGTTTTAGAAACTCCGATGAACTTCCGAAAACGTCTGCGGGTTATTTTTTCAACGGCGCCGTTGTTTAACGTATCCCGTGTCCTGGAGATAAACGGGTCTAAAATGCATTTGGACCGAGTGCGACAAAAAAAACAAAACAAAAAAAAAAACGTTCAGATTATTAGAGTCAGCGATGGAACGGCGAAATATTAAAAGGGCGACATTCGTGCTCACGCTTAAAGGTTTCTGTCAAGCTGGATGTGATTAGCTGAACGCTCGTCTCCATCAGAGCGAATCAGACCATCCTCGAAGCGCTACGAGCGTTTATGGACGAAGAAGAAATGAGCAAAAATCACTTACTTTTATAAAATCATCTTTTATAAAACAGCTAATTAGCCCGAGGCTGTACAATTCGGCGCTTTCTGTATAAGACGAGTCAGCGCAGTCGGGTTTTATAATAATAATAATAATAATAATAATAATAATAATAATAATAATAACGGCTCCTGATAATATTCTCTGATGATAACTGGCTCTCAAATCTCCACATCACTCCATACAGGACCAGCGAGGACAGCTCATTTGAATCGTGCCAGCCTCCTCCCGCGATTGGAGTGGCGTATAAAACGCCGGATCGCTGCGAGAGAGCGCGAGAGCAGTGATGGAGGATCAGGGGTCGCTAATTTGAAAAGCCGTTCAGCCACAGAACAAAGAAATGTCCTCTCGCTGTCCTCTGTCTCTCTATATGATCATATTAGAGATGATAAAGCTCCGGCGCTCGCCGCTAAATTGATTCGGCCTCGGTTCACTTTCCAGCTTCGCCGCGTTTTCAGAAAGAAAAAAAAAAAAAAAAGAAATAAAACATCTCGCAGGCCGAGAATCAATTGCGTCTGGTACAGCGAGAGCGAGACGACAAGAAGCCGATAATCACAGCAGCGATATTACTCCCAGGACCATTTCTCTAAAGGGCAAAAGGTCGTTCATTTAGACGACCTCACTTTGACCGCATCTGCTTTTATTGTGTGATTGGTAAATGTTTCAAGTGAACACTGAGAATTACCAAGCGCACGCGCACACACACACACACACACACACACACACACACACACAGGTGTAAAGCTTGAGAACTATCTTTAATTAATCAAGGAGTCTTTTATTAATTCAAGTTTATAACGTACTTTTTATCCGTTTATGGTTACATTTAATGTAGGAAGATCTCTTTTGTGTGTGGATGATGTCAGGAGGGTTTCGGGTCTCAGAACAGATGTAACGGCCGAATTTGTGTCTTTTCAATTAAAGAAAACGAGCTTTGGTTTCTGTTTGACTCATCCACATAGATCAGGTGTCTTCTCCACACTTTAGTGATTCATTCTCTCTCTCTCTCAGTATCTCTCTCTCACTCTCTTGTGCTCTCTCTCTCTTTCACGCTCTCTCTCTTTCTCTCTTGTGCTCTCTCCCTCATGCTCTCACTCGATCTCGTGCTCTCTCTGAGTGAGTTGGAGTGTAGTGGTTCTGACCAACACTCCCTGTCTAAAAGATTCACATCACAGTGCTGAGCTTTTAACAAGTTTCAAATACACTTTCTCTCTCTCTCTCTCGCTCTCGCTCTCTCTCTCTACTGTATATTTAAAATCTCAATAATTTCCACGCGATTTATTTTCTTTTTTCCCCCCACACCACATACAATTCATTGCTTTCAGGAACTAAGAAGCCCAAACCTGTTCCAGCATGACACAGCGTGCAGGAAGCGAGCTCCAGGAAGACGCGGTGTGTTCAGGTCGGAAGAAGGTAGAAGAACTGGAGCGTCCTGCACAGAACCCTGACCTCAACCTCACTGATCACTTTTTGGGACGAACTGGAACCAGAGCCTCCTCGCCATCCCAACATCAGCGCTTGACGTCAACCTCGCTAACGCTCTCGTAGCTGAACGAACGCCAACCACACAGCCACGCCCCAAAATCTAGTGGAAAGCCTTCGCCGAAGAGTTCTATTACTCAGTGCTCTAATGAGAAAATGCGCCTCATTATCCTGAGGGGTGCCGATAATTCTGGAGTTCAACGTACACAAAAGTACGACATACCGTGATGTTGAAATGTGTTGAAAAGTAAAACTTTTTTCCCCCTGTTTACTCCTCCATGTCATACTTGGAGAAAGCGTGCGCCACATCTCCTAATTGGGTTAAGGTCGTCTAAACGGGCGCGGATCTGCAGAGAGCTGATGTCGAGGAGCGCGAGAGATTCAGAAGCACATTACTGACACTTACACCGGCTCTGCCTAATAACCCGTGCACGACTTAATGACCCGAAAGTGAGAGAAGAACCCCGGAAAGCCGACGTCTCCTTCAGGTGTGTAATTACAGCGGCCCGGTGTGTAGCGTGCAACCTGCGAACCTCGCTCATTTAAAAGCCATTATCGAGAGAGGCTTCGGGAATTAGACGGAACGGAGTGAATTATTCAGCTGGAGGATGAAGAGCAGGAATTTAAGATCATGTGAAGGTAAACATCGACTTCCAAAACATCAAACCATGGATGGAGCTACTTCATTGCTGAAGAGCTGTTTAAATGACCTTGCATTAACTTAAATATAATAATAATAATTTAAAAAATCGCATAAATAACCTCAAATGACTAAAATGACCTTAATTACTTTCAAATGATCTTAAAAGCAACTTATGTGACTTCAATGACCTTAAAACTCATTTCTATTGCATTAAACAACCTATATATATATATATATATATATATATATATATATACACATATATATATATAAACTTTAATATTAACTACATTTATCATACATCACTTTAAATTGCATCAAAATAAACATGTTCGGTTACCTTAAAATACCATAAAATCAAGTTATGTGACCTTAAGTTTCCTTAAAATGATTTGCGAATACCTTAAATAACCTTACAATTAATGAACATGACCTTAATTTGCCTTCCAATCAATCACTATAAAATCAACTTAAGTGGCGTAATATTACCTTAAAAATAATCTACAGTTCCATAAATGACCTTAAATGCTGCTAAAAATGACTACAATGATCTTAATGACCTTACCATTACTTTCAACAGCAACTTTAATTATCGTAAATTGTATTTAATTTGAATAAATAACTTTACAATACCTTAATATTAACTAAAATCCCAATAAAGTCACCTTAAAATTACATTAAAACCAACTTGAATGACCTTCAAAGCAATAGAAATGACCTTAAAATGAACTACATGACTACATTTAGGTTACCTTAAAAAGACCATACGGCCAAACTTGAGTGACCTTAAGTTGCCTTAAATAACTTGAAATAACCATAGATTATCTTCAAATGAATGGAGCTGACCGTAAATTACCTTTCAGTTGCTATAAAATCAACTTAAATGACATAACATTACCTGAAAAATAATTTAAAAGTGCCATAAATAACTTCAAATGGTGTTTAAAAAAAAAAAAAAAAAAAAAAAAAGACGAAAATGACCTTGAAAGTAAATTACGTGACTTAAATTACCTTAGAATTATGTTAAATTACCTTAAATGTCTTTAAAAGTAAATAAAATGATGTTAGGTTACCTTAGACGGACATTACAGTCGACTTAAGTGGATTTCGATTACATTAAAAATAATTGTGATTACCTTAAATAACCTTAAATGACCTTCAAATTATTTTTTAAAATGTCCTTAAACTACCTTAAAAAATAACTTAAATGATCTTCAGTGACAGAAAAAAAAGTCGAAAGTTTTCACCAAACTGACTTAAATATTGTATTTTTTTTAAAAAAAATAAATAAAAAATTTTCGATTAGCAGTGTGACGTATCCAGTAAACGCCATAATTATTGGCACCCTCTGAGAACATGATCAAAAAGTATGCCCTGCATTATAAACACGTAATAACTGTGCCGTTTTATTATTTAAGATCGTTTAAGTTAATTTGAGGTCATTTCAAGGTCGTTTTTTTTTTTTTTTTTATATAGCGTCTGGACGGAAATACTGTTTAGAATCCCGGCGCTGCAGTTGGGTAACACCGCGACAGACAACGCAAAAATAAAGTCTTATAAAGACAACGCGGAAACTGAAAACTCTATTGCACAGTAGTGGTGATAATGTAAACACTTAACAGTCCCGAGCATCACGGATTATTAAATATTAAGTGTCCTGTAAAGTGAGTTCAAGGTTATTTGAGGTCATTTAGGGTCATTCAAGATCACGAGAGTTCGTTTAAGTTCATTGTAAGGTAAGTTAATCATTTGAGGCTGATTGAAGATCACGTACGGTCGGTTAAGATGAGTGTTTAAAAGTTTATTTCTTCGTACACATGTTTAAACGCTATAAAATCTGAGGAGGTGCGAGTGTGTCTCAGTTTACATTCCGCACTTTCACGACACCTAACACACCCATCATTTCCTATCGGTTTCACTACAGTTAGTGAATGATGTGCTTTAGGAGGACAGGGTGAATAATAAATGAAGAGTTTAAGGAGTTAGTAAAACGGTAGAAATGATCCGAATGAATAGTGGAGGCGAAGCGAAGCGCAGAATTCCAGCTGTGCTGATGTTCTGATGCGGGCCGCGAGAGTGGAGGTGAAACTTTCCACATACACGGAGTGATTTATAAACTGCGCTGATTGTGTGATATCTAATGACATCATGCAGTATGGTGTACAGCCACAAAGATATATCACATACACACACACACACACACACACACGGAAGAAAACAAAGAAAGAAAGAGAGAGCTCAATCTTCTCCTCTATCATCTGTCTGTCATCCTTCTCTTTGAGTAAGTGATGTCTCGTGTCTGTGCGAGTTTAATAGAAAGATACAGCAGAATCCATTCAGCGCTCACACACTCGACCCACTGCTCCATCACTGTCAGAGACATGGATGAGAGATAGAGAGAAAAAGAGAGAGAGAGAGAGAGACATGTAAAAAAAAAAAAAAGGAATGTGAAAGACAGAGAGTAAGACAAGGAAAGAGAGATGGATGCAGGACAGAGAGAGAAAGACACACGGGTGGGACGTTCAGCAAGAAAGAGAGAGACAGAAATACAAAAAGGCAGAGAGAGAGACAGACAGACATGGAAGAGAGAGAGACGTGGTGAGACACAGAGAGAGATGGAGAAAGAGAGCAAGATGGAAGAGTGACATACAGAAGGCTCTACACTTTAACACACTAGTATGAGTCATCACTCAAAAATACACTAAACGGTTCTTTTCTCGGATAACGACATTGGCAGATGAGCCAATCAACATATAGCGTAAGTGAAGCTCCGCCCCCTTCACCCCATCTCACATCAGTAACCTCTCATCTCCATTTGAGGGGGGGGGGGGTAAAATAAATAAATAAATAAATAAAAATAAGTTTACAACCTCTTGCCTACTTGAATTATTTCTTTATTTTCAGCTCAAACTTGATTAAGACCGCGTCTTCTCTGCGTCTCTGTATCATCGTCGATGTGCGGAGAGAAAACGTGCTGCCGGTCCTCGCCTGACGTCCTGCTCTTACTGAAGTACAGAAGGCTAAAGCGGCGCTTGAAGTGGAGTTTTACTCGTCCTGACGATCGGCAGCTCCGTAGGCCGTCTTCAGAGTGTAACTATTAAAGCAGACACCACCATCTGGAGTTTCACGATCCGGCACCGCTCTCGTTCCATCAGCTTCTCTGAGAGAGAGAGAGAGAGAGAGAGAAATGTGTGAGAAAGAGAAAATGGAGAGAATCGGTTATCTGGAACGTCTTCGTCTGGAGATTGGAGCGATTCCAGTTTAGAGCTCTTATTAGATTCCTGCAGGAAGGAAGACGATTCAGACCAAATTCCTGACAATCTTCGTGAGAAATACGGGCACGTCTACAAGTCTAGAGAAAAGACGCTATAAGGATAACGTACAATAAATAAAATAAAATCTGGTTTTAATATGAGCTCGTTGTGACCACGCCCACTTCTTCACAGGGAGGTTGTGTGTCATCTGCAGTGTTTACACGGACGCTCTCGGCGGCCATTTTGGACAATTTCCATACTGGACAACTGAGGCGGCGTCTCGAAATAATCGAGACGTCCACCAGACGTTTAGTTCTCGTTAGATAGTCTTTTTCTACCTGAACAACGCAGTACGTGTATTACGTTCGAACACGTGCGTTGTGTTTAGAATAAAAGTGTTGTTTAGAAAAAAATTCAATAAATAATACTCATATTTCTAACTTCGCTTTTTCTGGACTGTCTGGACTTTAATTTCCCGCCGCACTCGAGTAAATTCTACATCGCTGACGTGTTTTTAATCCGTCTCCATGAGCAACGTGGGGAAACGTCTGAAATGCCACATCTGAAGAATCGCTCGGCTTTTCTTTGACCTTTTGGGATGTGCTTATTGCCAGTTCTCTCGTTTTATCTGCTCTCAGAGCGCGATCGATCCCATCGGCTCACTCGTCTCTCCCACAATGCAACACAGCGCCGCCAACCCCCTGTAAAAGAACACACGTAATAATATAAAGCAGAACCGTGTGAAGATGACATTTTTCGCCTCCGCGATTTCAGCACGATTCTGGTTTATTATATATATAGTCACAGATGATCAAAATAGCAACGTAGCAACAAGATAAGACTTTTTGTCCTTTGAGCAAAGATGAACTGATTATTTAATACTTGTGGGGTTTTTTCCCCCTTGACCTTTACCCTCACTGAAAATGCCAGGATTTTATGAACATACATGCATATGCAAATTGAACCAAATCGAATTCCTAAGTTAGCTACATGATATCTCTCTTTAGTCGATACGAACGAGTTTTCAGTATCTGAGTCTCGGATGCGAGTCTCGAAAAGCCGACGACGAAGAGCTCACACTGCTCACGTTTGCTGTGTGGGCTTTACCCGGAGCGATCTGTGTGCAGAAATTAAACAAAACCGTAAACCGTTAAAAACGTGACACGATCATTCGTTTGTTTGAATGAACGCGCATTTGTGTTCAACACGTCGTTATGCAGAAAATAATTCGGAGTTTATACTACACACCTAATCCCGGTTAAACCCAGTTTCCACGGTTCTCTTCGGATATTATCCTTCGGATAATTAAGAGGTCTTAGCGTCCCAGTAAAAGGTTCTACGTGGAAAATCTAACACTCTGTTGTCAACCCTGCACTCATTTTTTTTTTCCTCCACCTTAAATGCTATAAATAAATAAATAAATAAATAAATAAATAAATAAATAAATAAAAAACACCTCCTGGTTGCTGATTGGTCCTTTATGTCACCATAGCAACCGCAACAAAACATGGAAGTTCAGAAACGCGGATCATGTCTTTCCATCCCCACTCTGATGAATCACGTTTAACGGGTATTTGTCTCCATTTTCTTCTTCCATCTGTTTTCTTAATTGTCCAATCAGAGCAGGTGGGACGATTCATAGCACTAGAGCTGGGATTGATTGGAATACGTGCTGGTCTGGGATTAATAATATTTCAAAACAAATAATAATAGGATTTTGGACGAGTTAGACGTCGGTCACGTCCGAAGCAAAAGACGTGCGTTTTATTTCCATCGGTATCGCGTATGAAGTTCATTAGTGAAATGAAAACAGCTTGTTATGCCGGTTTTAAAAGAAATGTTCGAACTGACAGTCGCCATCAGGGGGCCAGAGCGAGTCCGAATGACTTCAGCCTGCAGAATAGAAATGTCACTTTAAAGAACTGTTTCACAAGGCATAATATAATTATCTGTCTGGATTTCTGAGAGGCAGGCTTTTGTTAAAAATAATAAGGGCAGGAAATTTGATCGCTGATTGATGCGAATGTGCAGCACATAATCTCATTATCAGGGAATAATTGTAATATTGTAATAACGAAGAAAGAACAGCTCCGACGCTGGGAGAGCAGTCGTAACCTCGCTCTGATAAAGAGTTCAGGAGAGAGAAAAGGACGCGTGTGAAGAGTAGAAGCTTCTGCGTGAAGGACTGGAAGGTTCACAGCTCGTCACTAATGGAGAAATGGAAATATAAATCCTAAACTTTTCGCAGTTCACAGATGAAATTAAAGTCAAAATTCTGGACACAATGATGAGGATTTCTCTGCCGAAGTCCAGGGTGAATACCTCACTTCCTGTTTCAGCCAGAAGTCACGGCTTTGTTTTAAATCAGGCAATGTGCACTACGTTCGCACACTACACACTACGCCCTCAGGACTGGTCTGTTCTCCCGGTTCTCTTTAGCTGGTTCTCCCGGTTCTCTTTAGCTAGTTCTCCCAGTTCTCTTTAGCTAGTTCTCTCTGTTCTCCCGGTTCTCTTTAGCTGGTTCTCCCGGTTCTCTTTAGCTAGTTCTCTCTGTTCTCCCGGTTCTCTTTAGCTGGTTCTCCCGGTTCTCTTTAGCTAGTTCTCTCTGTTCTCCCGGTTCTCTTTAGCTGGTTCTCTCGGTTCTCTTTAGCTAGTTCTCCCAGTTCTCTTTAGCTAGTTCTCTCTGTTCTCCCGGTTCTCTTTAGCTGGTTCTCCCGGTTCTCTTTAGCTAGTTCTCTCTGTTCTCCCGGTTATCTTTAGCTGGTTCTCTCGGTTCTCTTTAGCTGGTTCTCCCGGTTCTCTTTAGCTAGTTCTCTCTGTTCTCCCAGTTCTCTTTAGCTGGTTCTCTCGGTTCTCTTTAGCTAGTTCTCCCAGTTCTCCCGGTTCTCTTTAGCTGGTTCTCCCGGTTCTCTTTAGCTAGTTCTCTCTGTTCTCCCGGTTCTCTTTAGCTAGTTCTCCCGGTTCTCTTTAGCTGGTTCTCTCGGTTCTCTTTAGCTAGTTCTCTCTGTTCTCCCGGTTCTCTTTAGCTGGTTCTCTCGGTTCTCTTTAGCTAGTTCTACCAGTTCTCGTTATCTAGTTCTCCCGGTTCTCTTTAGCTGGTTTTCTCGGTTCTCTTTATCTGGTTCTCCTGGTTCTCTTTAGCTGGTTCTCCCAGTTCTCTTTATCTGGTTCTCCTGGTTCTCTTTAGCTGGTTCTCCCGGTTCTCTTTATCTGGTTCTCCTGATTCTCTTTAGCTGGTTCTCCCAGTTCTCTTTATCTGGTTCTCCCAGTTCTCTTTAGCTGGTTCTCTCGGTTCTCTTTAGCTAGTTCTCTCTGTTCTCCCGGTTCTCTTTAGCTGGTTCTCTCGGTTCTCTTTAGCTAGTTCTCCCAGTTCTCTTTAGCTAGTTCTCTCTGTTCTCCCGGTTCTCTTTAGCTGGTTCTCCCGGTTCTCTTTAGCTAGTTCTCTCTGTTCTCCCGGTTCTCTTTAGCTGGTTCTCCCGGTTCTCTTTAGCTAGTTCTCTCTGTTCTCCCGGTTATCTTTAGCTGGTTCTCTCGGTTCTCTTTAGCTGGTTCTCCCGGTTCTCTTTAGCTAGTTCTCTCTGTTCTCCCAGTTCTCTTTAGCTGGTTCTCTCGGTTCTCTTTAGCTAGTTCTCCCAGTTCTCCCGGTTCTCTTTAGCTGGTTCTCCCGGTTCTCTTTAGCTAGTTCTCTCTGTTCTCCCGGTTCTCTTTAGCTAGTTCTCCCGGTTCTCTTTAGCTGGTTCTCTCGGTTCTCTTTAGCTAGTTCTCTCTGTTCTCCCGGTTCTCTTTAGCTGGTTCTCTCGGTTCTCTTTAGCTAGTTCTACCAGTTCTCGTTATCTAGTTCTCCCGGTTCTCTTTAGCTGGTTTTCTCGGTTCTCTTTATCTGGTTCTCCTGGTTCTCTTTAGCTGGTTCTCCCAGTTCTCTTTATCTGGTTCTCCTGGTTCTCTTTAGCTGGTTCTCCCGGTTCTCTTTATCTGGTTCTCCTGATTCTCTTTAGCTGGTTCTCCCAGTTCTCTTTATCTGGTTCTCCCAGTTCTCTTTAGCTGGTTCTCTCGGTTCTCTTTAGCTAGTTCTCTCTGTTCTCCCGGTTCTCTTTAGCTGGTTCTCTCGGTTCTCTTTAGCTAGTTCTCCCAGTTCTCTTTAGCTAGTTCTCTCTGTTCTCCCGGTTCTCTTTAGCTGGTTCTCCCGGTTCTCTTTAGCTAGTTCTCTCTGTTCTCCCGGTTCTCTTTAGCTGGTTCTCCCGGTTCTCTTTAGCTAGTTCTCTCTGTTCTCCCGGTTATCTTTAGCTGGTTCTCTCGGTTCTCTTTAGCTGGTTCTCCCGGTTCTCTTTAGCTAGTTCTCTCTGTTCTCCCAGTTCTCTTTAGCTGGTTCTCTCGGTTCTCTTTAGCTAGTTCTCCCAGTTCTCCCGGTTCTCTTTAGCTGGTTCTCCCGGTTCTCTTTAGCTAGTTCTCTCTGTTCTCCCGGTTCTCTTTAGCTAGTTCTCCCGGTTCTCTTTAGCTGGTTCTCTCGGTTCTCTTTAGCTAGTTCTCTCTGTTCTCCCGGTTCTCTTTAGCTGGTTCTCTCGGTTCTCTTTAGCTAGTTCTACCAGTTCTCGTTATCTAGTTCTCCCGGTTCTCTTTAGCTGGTTTTCTCGGTTCTCTTTATCTGGTTCTCCTGGTTCTCTTTAGCTGGTTCTCCCAGTTCTCTTTATCTGGTTCTCCTGGTTCTCTTTAGCTGGTTCTCCCGGTTCTCTTTATCTGGTTCTCCTGATTCTCTTTAGCTGGTTCTCCCAGTTCTCTTTATCTGGTTCTCCCAGTTCTCTTTAGCTGGTTCTCTCGGTTCTCTTTAGCTAGTTCTCTCTGTTCTCCCGGTTCTCTTTAGCTGGTTCTCTCGGTTCTCTTTAGCTAGTTCTACCAGTTCTCGTTATCTAGTTCTCCCGGTTCTCTTTAGCTGGTTTTCTCGGTTCTCTTTATCTGGTTCTCCTGGTTCTCTTTAGCTAGTTCTCCCAGTTCTCCCAGTTATCTTTAGCTAGTTCTCTCGGTTCTCTTCAGCTGGTTCTCCCAGTTATCTTTAGCTAGTTCTCTCGGTTCTCTTCAGCTGGTTCTCCCAGTTATCTTTAGCTAGTTCTCTCGGTTCTCTTCAGCTGGTTCTCCCGGTTCTCTTCAGCTGGTCCTCCCAGTTCTCTTCAGCTAGTTCTCTCTGTTCTCCCAGTTATCTTTAGCTAGTTCTCTCGGTTCTCTTCAGCTGGTTCTCCTGGTTCTCTTTAGCTAGTTCTCCCGGTTATCTTTAGCTGGTTCTCCCGGTTCTCTTTAGCTGGTTCTCCCGGTTCACTTTAGCTGGTTCTCCCAGTTCACTTTAGCTAGTTCTCTCTGTTTTCCCATTATCTTTAGCTAGTTCTCTCGGTTCTCTTCAGCTGGTTCTTCCGGTTCTCTTTAGCTGGTTCTCCCGGTTTTCTTCAGCTGGTTCTCCCAGTTTTCTTCAGCTGGTTCTCTCGGTTCTCTTTAGCTAGTTCTCCTGGTTCTCTTTCGCTAGTTCTCCCGGTTCTCTTTAGCTAGTTCTCCCGGTTCTCTTCAGCTGGTTCTCCCAGTTTTCTTCAGCTGGTTCTCTCGGTTCTCTTTAGCTAGTTCTCCCAGTTCTCTTTAGCTAGTTCTCCCAGTTCTCTTTAGCTAGTTCTCCTGGTTCTCTTTAGCTAGTTCTCTCTGTTCTCTCGGTTGTCTTTAGCTAGTTCTCTTTAGCTAGTTCTCCCGGTTCTCTTTAGCTAGTTCTCTCTGTTCTCTCGGTTCTCTTTAGCTAGTTCTCCCGGTTCTCTTTAGCTAGTTCTCTCTGTTCTCTCGGTTCTCTTTAGCTAGTTCTCCCGGTTCTCTTTAGCTAGTTCTCTCTGTTCTCTCGGTTCTCTTTAGCTAGTTCTCCCGGTTCTCTTTAGCTAGTTCTCTCTGTTCTCTCGGTTGTCTTTAGCTAGTTCTCTTCAGCTAGTCCTCCTGGTTCTCTTTAGCTAGTTCTTTACATTCTCTTTAGCTAATTATCTCAGTTCTTTTTATCCAGTTCTCCCAATTCTATTTAGCTACTTCTCTCTGTTCTCTGTAGCTGGTTCTCTCTGTTCTCCAAGGTCTACTTTCGTAGCTCTATTGACTTTATTTTTCTCAGATCTTGCCTCCTGGCTCTCCCAGTTCTCAGTTGTGTTTTTTTTTCCCCCCTTCATTTCTCCTAGCTTCCTAGTTCCTTGATTCTCTCAGTTCTACTTTCCATGTTGTTATTTTGAGTTATTGTGCCCCAAGACAAGTAGAGCGGACATCGATGGACGTCGATCGACATTCAGCTTTCATCCAGAGCGAAAACATCACGCAACAACCGGAAAACAAGTGCAATGCCTCTGAACACTTTTCCTTCAGCACAGTTCGCTCTTCTGACTTCCAGTTTTATGAGGTTTCCAAATCTTATGAATTATACACGCGGTGTGCCTTTCTGAGGTCTTATTTCTTCTGTTTATACTATCCATAAAAATGTGATGTCATTTTGCCGTACACGGGGAAGAGCGTTTGTGAAACATGGTTACTCTGATCTGCAGATTTGCGAATGTTGACGCTGACAGTGACGGCATGAAGCACTTCTGAGACCCGAGTCTTTAAAGTCAACTAATAAAGCGGTGACAGAAAAAAAAAACAAAAAAAAAAAAACCAGTCATATGAACGATGAGAAGCAGCAGCATGGTGAACAGAGTGCTGAATTATGTGACAGTGAGGACGGCAGAGACGCCACCGGGACACAGTTTACATCGTAAAATCCGTCAGAACAATAACGCTGCGTGGTGATGTGACATTATTATGACATTGAAGCGATTATGAGAACAGAGCGCGAGATAACAGAGACGTGCAGGTGCACCATAACACCATAATTCCTCAGAGACATTCCACGACATCTGCATTTTTAATTTCCGACACCGTTAAAGTGAAATACCGAGCGCTGGGGTGGAGTGATGACGCCTGTTGATCATTTTCCTATAACCGCACGACCCCAAGTGTTTTACTCCTCTTTCACCACAACAGTTTGCCCAAAGATTACAATTTCTAGATTTATCCAGTACTTTGGATTTATACTTACATCGAATGGTGAAACAAGTTCGTTCCTGTTTGCCCTTACGTTATAGCAGCTACAAACAGAACGGCCTCACCAGCATTTCTTTTTTCTCTCTCTTAAAAATCACAGTGACAAATGGTAACAAAAAAAATGTCTCCCCCCCCCCCCCCTATTTATTATGGTTCTTGTAAGAAACATATTCAGGAATAAGTATGATATTAAAATAAATGTGATATTACAGGTGATGTAATTAATAGTATTAAAATGAACACTTCACAGTAGTAAAAACTGTATATTTATTATGTTTGGCTTGAGAAAGTCAAAACACTGTTTCGCTTTAGAAGCTCTATCTTCTTCCCAAAATTAAACAATTGTATCTCTTCCCAGACCTTTCAAGCTACGTGCGCCAAACTCGAGACCGAAGACCTTCAGCCTGTTCTGATTCGAGTTGCTATATCTTTTCAAAGAAGTGATTCCCGGTACGGAAGCTCAAAGTGGCCAAAATTCCAATTGACTTCCATTAAAAAATTTCTGACTGTTATAACTCGTTGAGCTTTCAAGCTACTTCCGAGAAACTCAGGACACTGCTCAGGCGCGATTTTTCCAAACTGATCGGACCCCCGGACGATGAAACTTCCCAAAAACTCCTATTCACTTACACGAGGGAATGTTCAGAGCGCTGGGACGCCACCTAGCTGATGGGTCGCTTTCTCAAAGCCAATATCAAAGTTTGTCATGATGAACTTGACCTATCAAGTTCTTTTTATTTTATTTTATTCTACTTCTATTTATTCTGGTTATTGTAAACAATATAATCATAATGCAATAATGTAATACAAATATGACATAAATAATATCATAATGAATATACAATCTGGAATATCAAGGTTTTGGAATCTCAAAGTTCCAGCTTGTCGTCTGACTGTGACAAAGCACTGACGCTGGAGACTCCTTCCATCAATGTTAAATAAACGTCTCCTTACAGAAAACTTCACCACATCAACAATTTTACATAAAAAAAACAAACAAAAAAACAATCAAGTTGTTTATGTGGAGCATCCGCTGTACACGTCCCTGTGAACGAGCTGTTACTATAGAAACGATAATGTATTAGTAGGAGTGCATTAATAGAAAACCTGTGATTTGCACCTGCACTACTTTAAAGAAAATGAATCAACACTTTTGACCAATCAGAATCCAGAATAGTTTTCCTGGACGTCCCTCTCACCTCTCATGACTCTACATGGTATTATCAGCTCTGTAATCAAATGTTCAGCCGCTGTAATTTCTCAAAGCCCAGTGTGGAGATGATTACACTCTGTGTGTGTGTGTGTGTGTGTGTGTGTGTGTGTGTGTGTGTGTGTGCAAACCAGAAGCTGTTCTTGTCTCTCGGCTTTTACAGAATTCATCATAAACAGCGTAAGAGGTAATCTCTGACACGTCTGATAGCTTGTTTATTCTGGGGGCGTTATCGTGCTGAAAAATGACTTTCACCATGACATTGTGTAACAGACAACATGAAGATATTCATATTGCGTTGCCATGGAGATGTCACACAGAGAAATCGTGCTCAGGATGGAGAACGAGGAAGCGGATATAAAGCTCACACCGTCATTGATATATAATAAACTGCCTTATTCAATAAGTGTATTATTTCCACAGATATCATACAGGATTTGTGTGTGTGTGTGTGTGTGTGTGTGTGTATGTATATATATATATATATATATATATATATATATATATATATATATATATATATATATATAAACACACACACACACACACACGGTATCTCACAAAAGTGAGTACACCCCTGACATTTTTGTAAATATTTGATGATATCTTCTCATGAGACAACACTGAAGAAATGACACTTTGCTACAATGTAAAGTAGTGAGTGTACAGCTTGTGTAACAGTGTAAATTTGCTGTCCCCTCAAAATAACTCAACACACAGCCATTAATGTCTAAACCGCTGGCAACAAAAGTGAGTACACCCCTAAGTGAAAATGTCCAAATTGGGTCCAAAGTGTCAATATTTTGTGTGGCACCATTATTTTCCAGCACTGCCTTAACCCTCTTGGGCATGGAGTTCACCAGAGCTTCACAGGTTGCCACTGGAGTCCTCTTCCACTCCTCCATGACGACATCACAGAGCTGGTGGATGTTAGAGACCTTGTGCTCCTCCACCTTCCGTTTGAGGATGCCCCACAGATGCTCAATAGGGTTTAGGTCTGGAGACATGCTTGGCCAGTCCATCACCTTCACCCTCAGCTTCTTTAGCAAGGCAGTGGTCGTCTTGGAGGTGTGTTTGGGGTCGTTATCATGCTGGAATACTGCCCTGCGGCACAGTCTCCGAAGGGAGGAGATCATGCTCTGTTGGCATTCATGGTTCCCTCAATGAACTGTAGCTCCCCAGTGCCAGCAGCACTCATGCAGCCCCAGACCATGACACTCCCACCACCATGCTTGACTGTAGGCAAGACACACTTGTCTTTGTACTGGTTGCCACCACACACACTTGACACCATCTGAACCAATTAAGTTTATAATGGTCTCATCAGACCACAGGACATGGTTCCAGTAATCCATGTCCTTAGTCTGCTTGTCTTCAGCAGACTGTTTGCAGGCTTTCTTGTGCACCATCTTTAGAAGAGGTTTCCTTCTGGGACGACAGCCTTGCAGACCAATTTGATGCAGTGTGCGGCGTATGGTCTGAGCACTGACAGGCTGACCCCCCACCCCTTCAACCTCTGCAGCAATGCTGGCAGGACTCATACGTCTATCTCCCAAAGACAACCTCTGGATATGACGCTGAGCACGTGCACTCAACTTCTTCGGTCGACCATGGCGAGGCCTCTTCTGAGTGGAACCTGTCCTGCTAAACCGCTGTATGGTCTCGGCCACGGTGCTGCAGCTCAGTGTCAGGGTCTTGGCAATCTTCTTATAGCATAGGCCATCTTTATGTAGAGCAACAATTCTTTTTTTCAGATCCTCAGAGAGTTCTTTGCCATGTTGAACTTCCAGTGACCAGTATGAGGGAGTGTGAGAGCGATGACACCATCTGAGACCTTGTAACACTAACAAGTCACATGACACCGGGGAGGGAAAATGGCTAATTGGGCCCAATTTGGACATTTTCACTTAGGGGTGTACTCACTTTTGTTGCCAGCGGTTTAGACATTAATGGCTGTGTGTTGAGTTATTTTGAGGGGATATATATATATATATATATATATATATATATATATATATATATATATATATGACAAAAAGCATGCATGCAAAGCATTCTGGGTAAAATCTGCACGTCAACAGCAGACTGTTTCATCTAAACATCTCAATGAGTTGGTTTCCCACTAGCACTGATTATAGTCCAAGTGATGTCATGTGACATGGTGACTGTGTCTCTCCATGCCATGCTCTGATTGGCTGATAGTCCATTGTTTGAAGACAATGTATTATTAGAAGGAGCAGATGCTAGCAGATAGCCATGTTCCAGAAATTATGCTGTAATTAAAAAAATAAATAAAATAGATAAGGGAAACAATCACATTTATGTTAGCTTATAACTATATGATATATGTTTATCATACTTTATCTATCAAAAAAAATATTAATAGCATACAATTTCAGTTAACCAAAAAACAAACAAACAAACAAATAAATAAAAGCTGGTATTTAAATCTTGCATTAAATTATTGGTTTATTTTTTTACATTAATTAAATAAACATAGTTTATTTATATGTTTGTTTGTATTACATTACAGTTCATCTTTTTTTCTTTTCTCTTTTTTACTATCATGTTTTCCTTCTAACTTTTTCCATAAACTGTTTTAAATTAAATACTTTTAATTTTTATCATTCTGGTTCTGATCATCAGCCCACAAAAAAAAAGAAAAAAGTTTTTAAAAATTTTTTTTAAATCTGCTATTTGAAGCTGGAATTCCATTAAAGTTTATAGTTGACTTTTTGATTTTTTTTTTTTTTTTTTTAAGAATATTTTGTTCTTTTCTTATTTTTTTATTTTTTTTTTTATGTTACCCTTCTGGCATAAATTCTCAGACCACAAACAGATTTTTTTTTTTTTAATTATTATTAAAGAAATTGGGTTTTTGAAGCTGGTATTAAATTACAATTCATAGATCATTCGCTTTGATTTTTTTTTCTCTTTTGATATTTTTCTTTCTTTTAAAAGATAATGAGAGATTATTTTTCTGCCACCAATTTTCAGTCCACAAAGAAGGAAAATCTTTTATATTCGAAATCATTTATTCTGGTATTTGATGCTGGTGTAACTTTACAGTTCATAGTTGATCCACTTTTTTGTTGTTGTTTTTTTTTTGTTTTGTTTTGTTTTCTTTTTCTTTTTATGCTATCCCTTTGTCACACATTAAGATAATATTCTTTTTATGCTGGTTCATATCTACTTGATTTGTGAAAGAAATACTGAATATACACTGGACTACAGAAGTTTGTGCCCCCATGAGTTATGAACGGGAAAAGTGAAGCTGTACATATATCAAATACATATAAACTTCATTTTTGCACTCAACTCAATATTTTGCATCAAATAAGTTTAAGAATGTACAGCTGAGTGCAGAAATTTGTACACCTCAGTGGTTTCTAGGTGAAAAATCACACCATTAGGAATATGTCAAAACGTATCTATTAAAAACAAAACATACAAAACAAACAAACAAATAAACACTTTTTTTTTTTTTGCATTTACTCAACTGTTTGTTCTATAACCCATTCAAATAAGTTACAAAACCTGTACACTTCTGTGCAAAAATTTGTACACTCCAATATTTCCAGTTTATTTTCTAAATTTGCTGTACTGTTACTGTTTTAATTTTTTTTTCTTTCTTTCTTTTATTTCTCTCCCTCTTTATCTTCCATATTTCTATTCTTTCCAGATAAACAGCTGAAAATAACAATGAACAAGTGACTAAAGTATTTTGATTTGTCCAAATTACGTGAAGAAAAAAAAAAAAAAACACTTCATCAACTTCAACAACTTTCTTTCTTTCTATATTTCTTTCTCATTTTTTTCACTTTTTTCTTTTGCCTTCCCTTTCTTCCTTTGTGGTGTTTTTTTTTTAATCTTTTTTCCCATTTCATTTAATTTTTTTTTCCTTTTTCTCTCCATTCTTTTATCCCCTACCTTTCTGTCTCTTCTTCTTGCTCTCCTTCTTTTTTTCTTTTATTTCATTCCTTCCTTTCAATTTTTTTTTTTTAAAAATTACTGGATGACTGAAGTGTTTTTTTTGGTCCAAATTCCCCACACAGCTTTCTTTTTTCCTTCTCCTTTTTTCATTTTCATGTTTCACGTGCACTTTTTTTGGTGCTGTTTTCCTTCGTTCCTTGTCCAGCTGCTGCTCTTGTGATTATCCAAACTTGCGGAGCTCACATTCTCATGAACACATGAGATGTTTTTCCCATCATGCCCGGCTCTTTTTCCTCTACGCCAGACCCCCACATGTGAGTGTTGACGTCTGTGCTGAGATCGGACATAATGCCCGAGTGTGTGATTGTAGAATGTTACTCAGAGACCTGCACAGCTAGCGACAGACAGACAGACAGACAGACAGATAGACCGATAGATCGATAGATAGATAGATAGATAGATAAAGTCCCAGCACAGATGGCAGAAAAACTCAGTGGAGAGTCCCTCTAATTAACATGTCGGGCATTTTGGTCATCTCATTGCAGGAATGAGGAGTGTATTGACACCCTGTGTGTAAAACTGGTCAGGACTGATTCATTAGCACAGCTCTGTTCAATACTCTCTCTCTCTCTCTCTCTCACACACACACGTGTTTATTATCCTTACAGGTTTAATTGAGCAGGATGCCTTTCCTAAATGAACTAGCAAACATTTCCAGGCTGGTTAAGCCCCCAGGGCAGCATGTGATGAATGGCAGGCTGGTTAATTTACACTGAAACACTTGCACCATCACACATGCAGTTCCGGGTTCAACCTGCGAGTGTGTGCAGTGTGTGTTTCGTATCGATTACAAGCAAAAACATTGTAAAAGTGAAAAACAAGAGCTGCTTGAACTTAAACACAGAGCAGAAGGATTGCATCATAAACTCACCCAGAGCCATGTCTGCCTGCAGCTCTCGCCTGGTTTCCTACTGACGCCAAGAAGGGTTGAACGTGGACAGTACCGGGATGGGAGACCTCCTGAGGGAAACTAAAGTTACTGCTGGAAGTGGTATTAATGAGGCCAACAGGGGGTGCTCACCCTGTGGTCTGTGTAGGGCCAAATGCTCCAGTATAGTGACATGGACAATATACTGTAAACACCGATGAGACGTTAAACCGAGGTCCTGACTCGCTGCGGTCATTAAAAATCCCAGGACACTTCTCGTAAAAGAGTAGGGGTGTAACCCCGGTGTCCTGGTGAAATTCCCCCATTGACCCTTCTCCATCATGGTCCCCTAATAATCTCCATCTCTGAATTGGCTACATCACTCTCTCCTCTCCACTAATAGCTGGTGTGTGGTGGGAGCTCTGGAGAACTATGGCTGCCATCACATCATCCAGGTGGACGCTACACACTAGTGGTGGTTGAGGAGACCCCCCCTCCCTCCCCTCCCCACACACACACACACATAATGTCAACCAATCAACCAAAAACAAAGCAAAACCAAAACAAAAAAGAATTTAAGATGCTTTGGGGGTGACAAAAAAAAAAAAAAAGACATTTTCCATCACAAAACAAACAAACAAACAAACAAACAAAAAAACCCGAAAACAAAGCAGCTTTGAGATAAAATAAAACAGGCGGCTAGGATTAACAATTTTGACAGCAAATCCATTTTTTTTGCAGGGATTTTGAATAAAAAACATCTATAATTTTTTCCATTATCCATTCTTTCACAGGGATCTTACTTTCATTTTCTTTCTCCTTCCATTCATTCTTTCTTTCACCCCCCCCGACGTCACATTACATTAAAATCATATTAGGATCATTTACGTGTGTGTATACATACATTGTGATGGATTTCCTATTAATAAGAACATCGATTCCTAAGACAGATGAGGACAGACAGATGGTGTTTTCTCATTATGGTACACACTCTTGTCTCTCTCAGGTTTTTCTTCACACATCCATCACTGCAGTAAGGACAGCCGTCTCTCTGAAATCAGATCACTGATGCAGGATGAAGAACTCGGTGTCAGAAGGAGACGACGTGATGCATTAACAGCATTTATAAATGTACTGCCATGTCTGAGAAGTAGCATATGGGTCATAAACAGCTTTCCAGCAGATGGTTTGAGGAGAAAAAAAAAAACAAACAAGGTTTATATAACAACCGTTTAACATACAAGTCCGACTCGACGCCAACGGCCTCAATAGGGTCGCCTCCTCTGCAAACAAGTCTCGCCCTTCTCGTTATTCAATGATTATTAAAAGAAAAATCGATTTTAGAAATTCGACCTTGCTGTGACCTTGACCCTGTTTGGATCTATTCCAAAATCGGTTGATCTGTTGGTTCCAATTCCAACATCTAACCACTCGTTCCTGAGATGTCACACTAGCAAGAATCTTGGATGGACGCACACATAGACGACACGAAACCCATAATGCGTCCACCACCACCACCACCACCAAATTGGGATAAAAAACATGGATGCCCCCATGGTCTCCTTTTATTAGCAACAAGCTAATCAGCTAACAGCCATGAGTGATTTATATTTAGCTCAAAATAGAGAACTGTATATTCAGTGCTATAGATTTAACAAGTGAAAGTGTCTGTTGATTGATCTAAAGCTAATATGGGTATATAATGATGATGATAATGAGGAGTCTTTATTGGTCACGTATACATTACAGCACAGTGAAATTCTTCACATATCCCAGCATGTTGGGAGGTTGGGATCAGAGTGCAGGGTCAGCCTTGGAGCAGAGAGGGTTAAGGGCCTTGCTCAAGGGCCCAATAGGGGCAGCCTGGCAGTGCTGGGGCTTGAACCCCCGACCTTCTGATCAGTAACCCCAGAGATATACAGTGTAACTCATTTAACAGATAAGAGGCGCTGTTGTGTTTACTGCTCATGCTGTGAGCGGCCATTTTGATTGGACTTCACTTGCTGAACTTCGGGTCGAGAATACCACCCCAAGTTCCCGAATAGTGCTCACTTCGGTTTATACGGTTCGGAGATTGGGGAATTACGAGTTGCAACACATGTTCGATTCATTCTTTGTTAGCTTTATTACACACTGCTCTCTTTGAGGAAACAGAAACATTCGTGTCAACAATCCAGAGAACAACATGCTCGAAACACAAACAGAAGGAAAATGAGTGTGTGTGTATATATATATGTGTGTGTGTGTGTATGTGTGTACACTGATTCATTATAAGCCCAAGCTGAGAGAACAAGCTGTTCTTCAAACTTGCGGTGAATTTTAAAGCCTTGACGTTGCTTGATGTTGAATGATAGGCGAGTTACATGTTCGAGACTGAAACAGTGTGTGGTTGTTTGCTGTTTACTGCGTCGATGTGATATAAATAAACTCACAAGTTGAGTCAAATGCACCGCTCGGGTGTAATGACGACTGTGACTTGTAAGAACCGGATCCTGAGTAAAAAGATATTAAAAAAAAAACAAAAAAACAATTGAATGTGTGACATCATAAAAGGAGATAGAAAACACACGTTAGCATTTAGCATGTTCAGGACCTACACACTGACCAAATACTGCAGGATATTTGTTGGTCATTTCCCCCCTTGTTTATTATTTTGCGTGGCTAAATTCCAGTGTTATTATTTATTATGCTATGTGGCCGCAGTTCATGTTGTTGGCTCAAAATATTCTGAGCATAAAGCCGCCCTTTTCTCCTTCCATTCTCGTAATCCGTTTCTGTTGCCATGGCAATTAATTAGTCTCCCATGATGCTTGTTTACCCCTGTGTCATTGCTGTGTTTAAACCCTCTCACTCTGATTTACTAAAGACAACATGGTCTATGCACGATTACGTCTGTAACATGAGCAAAATAAAAGGCACAGTATTGTCTGGTCTTAGTAGTGTCTTGTCTGTTCTTAGTCACGTCTGGTCTTGCTGGTCTTACACGTGTCTGGTTTTAGTCTTGTCTGTTGTTATTCTTTGCTGGCCGTAGTATTTATGTCTGGTCTTAATGTTATCTGGTAACGTTATTAGTATTGTTTTGTCCGTTTTTAGATTTGTCTGGTCTTAGTCAACTCTGGTCTGGGTAATAGCTTGACTGGTTTTAGTTTTGCCTAGTTTTGTGTCCTGTCTGGTTGCAGTCATGTTAGGCCTTAGTCTTGTCTACTATTGGTCCTGTCTTGTCTTGTCTGATCTTATTCATTTATGGTCTTAGTCTTGTCTACTATGTCCTGTCTTGTCTGATCTTAGTCATGTATGGTCTTAATCTTGTCAACTACAAGTCCTGTCTTGTCTGATCTTAGTCATGTATGGTCTTAGTCTTGTCAACTATAAGTCCTGTCTTGTCTGATCTTAGTCATGTATGGTCTTAATCTTGTCAACTACAAGTCCTGTCTTGTCTGATCTTATTCTTTTATGGTCTTAATCTTGTCTACTAAGTCCTGTCTTGTCTGATCTTAGTCATGTATGGTCTTAGTCTTGTCAACTATAAGTCCTGTCTTGTCTGATCTTAGTCATTTATGGTCTTAGTCTTGTCATGTCTGATCTTAGTCATGTATGTCTTAGTCTTGTCTAATATTAGTCCTGTCTTGTCTGATCTTAGTCATGTATGTCTTAGTCTTGTCTACTATTATTCCTGCTTGTCTTGTCTGATCTCGTCTGATCTTAGTCTCGTCTACTATTAGTTCTGTCTCATCTGAACTTAGTCATGTATGGTCTTAGTCTTGTCTGATCTTAGTCATGTACGGTCTGTCTTGTCTACTATTAGTCCTGTCTTGTCTGAACTTAGTCATGTATGGTCTTAGTCTTGCCTGATCTTAGTCATGTATGGTCATAGTCTTGTCTACTATTAGTCCTGTCTTGTCTTGTCTGATCTGGTCTGATCTTAGTCATGTATGGTCTTAATCTTGTCAACTACAAGTCCTGTCTTGTCTGATCTTATTCTTTTATGGTCTTAGTCTTGTCTACTAAGTCCTGTCTTGTCTGATCTTAGTCATGTATGGTCTTAGTCTTGTCAACTATAAGTCCTGTCTTGTCTGATCTTAGTCATGTATGCCTTAGTCTTGTCTACTATTAGTCCTGTCTTGTCTGATCTTAGCCATTTATGGTCTTAGTCTTGTCATGTCTGATCTTAGTCATGTATGTCTTAGTCTTGTCTGATCTTAGTCATGTATGTCTTAGTCTTGTCTACTATTATTCCTGCTTGTCTCGTCTGATCTCGTCTGATCTTAGTCTCATCTACTATTAGTTCTGTCTCATCTGAACTTAGTCATGTATGGTCTTAGTCTTGTCTGATCTTAGTCATGTACGGTCTGTCTTGTCTACTATTAGTCCTGTCTTGTCTGAACTTAGTCATGTATGGTCTTAGTCTTGCCTGATCTTAGTCATGTATGGTCATAGTCTTGTCTACTATTAGTCCTGTCTTGTCTTGTCTGATCTGGTCTGATCTTAGTCATGTATGGTCTTAGACTTGTCTGTTTGCTTAAAGTTCCAAACTTTTTAACTGGATTTTAATGGTTCCTCTACCACCATTAATCATATTTCCTCACCCACTATATTCCAGTACAGTCAGACATTTCAGCCTTACGTTTTCTTTCTTTAAAAAAGAGAGGAGAATCGTATGAAAACATGGAAGACTTTTGTAAACTGAATAAAAGACTCTTTTCCCTCTGCTGCACATTAGCATTGAGAAACACATTGAGCGTGCTGGAGGTCTCAGGTGTTCAGCTGTACAGTGATGGTCAAAAAGAAAACAGCTGAGATTTATCTTTCTTAAGGGGCTCGGAGACTCAGTGTGAGAGTGAGAGTGTGTGTGTGTGTGTGTGTGTGTGTGTGTTGTCTCAATAAAGGCAGGAGTGGAATGTGAAACACAGCTGAGCTGAGCTTCATTTAGTCGGGTAATGGCTCACTGGTGGCTTTTCAGCTCCGGTTGGGTATTTCAACTAAAATAAAATTTCATCCACTTGAAGCAAAACAGCAACTTTAAATATTCAGTTTAAACCTAGGTCTAAGCAATGCAAATGGATCATAAAGATTAACAATGTATAATGTCGCCTTATAGCAATCCAGTGTCCTTTAAACTATATGCAGGCATATTGCACTAAGTAGATGTTTTGGATTAAAAGCGGATTGCAGAGGATTGTTGCTCATATCATATATGATCAGGTATGAGTGTCAATAGTCAAGGTTGGAAAGCACTTTTCCAGGGTTATCACCTTCAACCGAACTTCAACTGGAGCTTACAGGAAGCATCAGTAGCGTAGCAAAGCTTTAAAATACTTCAAGTAGTGTTGGTTGCACAAACTCAACACTAACAAGCCAGGATCCTCATGCAGTTGGGCTGTGGCATGAAGAGAAGGAAGGGGCATCATTATCTTTCTGTGCTAGCACCTAGACTGGAAACTGCACTGTGTAAGGGTTACTGATTGAAGGGGCACTGGTGCCTTGCCCATCTGAACAGCAGAGGTGTGTTGGAAGGGCTGTTGTTCAGATGAGTTTTCTCTTATCTCTTATTCTATTATCTTTTTTCTCCCTCTCTCCTTTCGCCGAGCCCCACATGAATTTATGGAGATACTAGAGATCCAGATCCTTTCTGCCTCTGGATGGAGCTCAAATCTTCTCTAATTCCAGACTGCTGGGACTACGGCTGCTCCTAAGGCCATACAGACTTCATATAAATCCATAATGAACTTTTTCACACTATCTGTTGTTACCCAGATGAGGATGGGTTCCCTTCTGAGTCGGGTTCCTCTCAAGGTTTCTTCCTCTTAAAACATCTTAGGGAGTTTTTCCTGGCCACCGTCGCCACTCAGTGGCTTGCTCAGTTGGGATAAATTCGCACCTTTAATATCTGTATACCATGTTGATATTTCTGTAAAGCTGCTTTGAGACAATGTCTATTGTAAAAAGCGCTATACAAATAAAATTGAATTGAATTGAATTGAATTGAATTGAATTGAATGAGTAAATGGTATCCATTCTGGTTTGTAAACCTTACCTGGTGGAATTTTCAGCGTACAATCTACTGGCACAGGATTCTCAAATCACTTTTGATAAGGTTCAGCCTTCTGTAGCCTTCTCATACGTCTGTAGACTGGAGTAAATGAGGTAGAAGTTGATGTCTTTCAGGACAGTACGGACTCTAAAAAATAAACCCTTATCTAATGCCGGTCCGGCAGATAAGGCTGAGGGATTCCCAATGAGGGAACAGGAAATGCTCCGCCTATCCGGGTACTCGATTGGCCAGTTCCTTGAAGTCTACACCTACACCTAAAGTGTTGTGATTCCAGGGAAGTTGGACAGAGTTATGATTATGGAGCCACACCTTCTCTGAAGTACTGCTATAGAAAAAAGATGGTTCCTTTAGATTTTGTGTGGACTATAGCTAATTAAATGCACTATCGCACAGGCATGTTTTCCCCCTCCCATGGAAAGTCACTGACTGGACTGAAGAGAGCCTTCTGGTACATGATGTCTGATTGGGATATTGGCAATTTGAGGTGACCCCTGAGGATCAAGAAAAGAAAAAAAAAAAAAAAAGCCTTCGCTCCAACAATGGCCCTTTAATCTAACAAATGCCCTTCAGTTTGGGCAAAACATTCCAGCATCTTAGGCAGAGATGTCTGCGGAATCGAGTACATGACTTCACCATTTAAAAGGAAGAAAAAGAATGCATCAAATGAACATGGGACATTTTTTTTGTTCGTTCGTTTATTTATTTAAAAACAAAACATAAAGTAGTGGACTGTACTAGATGACATTGGGCATGACTGTACTGTATTTTCCCCTTAAGCAGCTCCTCACCTGGAAACAGTAAGACGTATCAGCATGCTGTGCTAGGTTGTCTTACCAGATACAACCGGAGTGGACCCGTGTGGTTAGTGATCGATATGAAAGACAGGAGGGGGAATCATTGCTGGACGGAAGGACCAGGAAATGGATGAACCGAAGCTGTGCGATCTGAGGAAACCTTTTCATGCTGACCGACATTGCGATGCTCTTCCCTGTAGTTAAAATAACGAAACCCATTTTGCAGGAACAGTGCCAGTATTTTCTTTATATACACCTTAAAAAGTCAGCTAGGACGGGTCAGCTGAGGCTTAAGACAATTAAAAGTCTTTATGGACTGCTGAGAAGTTGTTCCTCTGCATGTATTTGGGCTCTTAATACTTGTAGGTCGTTTGTATTGTGAGGAGTGTAATGTAAACGTAAACGGTAGTGTCGAGTACTCGGAATGAACTACACGGCGTTGGGAGAGAAATTGAATTCGATTCATGTTCCATTTCATATTATTAGCAGGGCCTTTTCAGATAGAGGCATATATTCTTTTCTTCATCTATCCCTGATTTAAAAAAAACAAACAGCTAAAATATTTTTTATTTATTTTTTCATTTTAGCATTTAGATTATCTATCCATCTATCCATCTATCTATCTACCTATCTATCCGAGTGCGTGTGTCTTTCTTCTCCACCCTCCTCAGCCTGTATTAGCACACACTGCCCATGGTTTTTTTCTTCCCCCCGAGGTCTCCGATCTGCTTCTGATTTATAATCACATCGAGGCTTTATTACAGGAGACGCAGATCGTGAGAATTTCATGCTGGCCGTGTGTGAAGTGTCAGGCTCCATATAAACTCCATGACTGCATGACATCTTTTTTTTTTTCACCCCCCCCCCCCCTTCCTTTCGTCGAGCCGATCTCTCAGTGCATATTCATGCGCGACAGGAATTATTCCTGCTGTCTGCTTATGAATATTTCATATTTCGGTGGAGGAGTACGTGAAGAGGAAGGTAACAGGTTTGATCTGAGTGGAGCTGCTGTTCTTGTGCAGGAAGAAATACTAAACAGACTCTTCGTGTGCATAAAAAAAAAAAAATGGTGGAAGGTGATGATTCATTCTCTAGCACAGCAGCTCTGACAGTAGTGCAACTGCAGATCACTGGTTTATATGGATATACGTTATCGTTTCCATAGTAACGACTCATTCGCGGGGACTTGGATGGTTCACGTAAATAAAGTGCGTGATTGTTGATGTGTGTAAAGAGGTATTTATGGAAGAGTCATGGAAGGAGTCTCCAGTGTTAGTGCTTTGTAACAGTCAGGTAAAGCTGTAACTTTGTTTCTCGGTAACATGACAAGTTGCAGGTTTTTGTTTGTTTGTTTTTTTGTCTTATTAACTTCAAGAAAACGCAAGAGAACAACTGTTTCCAGTTGCTCTAACGTAAGTGAGAACTTAATGTTTGTCACGTAACTGAACGGCAAAACAGGAATCGATTTCAAAACAAACACTCGGTATACGGGAAACTCACGCAACACTTTGCGAAGTGCAAAGAGACACGAGGGGTTTAAATGACGAACGTAATCAAGGGTAAGCACAAAACAGCTGAGACTGATGAGGACATGTACGGCAACCGATGACAATACAGGGGCGGAGACAGGACGTAAACTATAACAAACGCACGTGTCGAAAGTAAACAACGTGAGTGTCACTGAAAACGCAAAAGCGAGCCCTCGCTTCGGGTTTCCGAGCACGCTACACGGCTAGCTCGAGGGGAAATCGTAACTGTAAAATGTTAAAGGTAATTAAAAAAATGACACACCATAGTTTTATTTATAGCTGTTACTGTGGTATAAGAGGTGTAAAATGCTTGGGGACATGCTGTATTGGAAAACCAATCAACTTCAGGGTGATAACAGTAACTCCACTTCATCACACCTCCCTGTCACACAATATGAAAGCAGTGTTTTTTGTTAGATTTTTTTAATGACCCATCTTTCATCTAATTTTTGATTAAACTGAAGCTCCATGACGTGTTCAACAAAACAGAACTGCTAAGGCACTTGGTGTATAAAACGGCAGCATCGAAAGCGGCTCGTCTTCTATTATTCCGTCCCGGGAAAGTGATGACAGATCAGGACTCACACGGAAGAACGAGTCAGCCGGAGAGATGCAGAGAGGAAGTGAAGTGTGTGTTTATGAGGATGGAGAATGACAGACAAACGGATCGGTTTGGATTTTATGGATCGTTTGCATTGAAAGCCATTTCCTTTCACAGCAAACTGACATCACAGACACGTCTCTTCCTCTCAGCACCGGGACACGCTGGAGAAATGAATGCATAGAATAAATAAAAATAGGAGTGAAGGAAGTGAGAGAGCAGCACAGGATCTTTGTGGTGCGTTCACGTGGCTTTTTAATAGAAAAATAGCTGGACTTTTCACGCTTATATGAGTTATAAATATAAATATATATATATATATATTTAAAAAAAGAACAATTAATGCGCACACTGTAACCATAACAACGCTCGAACCAACCCTAGCTAGTATCGGCTGAATAACTAGCCTAGCTTGATCTCTTGATCTCTAGATCAGATTATTGTGTATTGTGTCTCGCATATTGTGTAGTTGTGCTTCCTCATCAAGTATTATGCGGTTCCGGGTTGTATCACTGAGTATTGCTTAGTTGTGTATTGTGTAGGTGTGTATTGTGTAATTGAGTATTGTGTAAGTGTGTATTGTGTAATTGTGCAGGTGTGTATTGTGTAATTGAGTATTGTGTAAGTGTGTATTGTGTAATTGTGTAGGTGTGTATTGTGTAATTGTGAATTGTGTAGGTGTGTATTGTGTAGGTGTGTATTGTGTAATTGTGTATTGTGTAGGTGTGTATTGTGTAGATGTGTATTGTGTAATTGAGTATTGTGTAGATGTGTATTGTGTAATTGAGTATTGTGTAGATGTGTATTGTGTAATTGTGTATTGTGTAGGTGTGTATTGTGTAGATGTGTAGATGTGTATTGTGTAATTGAGTATTGTGTAGATGTGTATTGTGTAATTGTGTATTGTTTAGGTGTGTATTGTGTAGATGTGTATTGTGTAGGTGTGTATTGTGTAGATGTGTATTGTGTAATTGAGTATTGTGTAGGTGTGTATTGTGTAATTGAGTATTGTGTAGATGTGTATTGTGTAATTGTGTATTGTGTAGGTGTGTATTGTGTAGATGTGTATTGTGTAATTGAGTATTGTGTAGATGTGTATTGTGTAGGTGTGTATTGTGTAGATGTGTATTGTATAATTGAGTATTGTGTAGATGTGTATTGTGTAATTGAGTATTGTGTAGGTGTGTATTGTGTAATTGAGTATTGTGTAGGTGTGTATTCTGTAATTGAGTATTGTGTAGATGTGTATTGTGTAGATGTGTATTGTGTAATTGAGTATTGTGTAGGTGTGTATTCTGTAATTGAGTATTGTGTAGGTGTGTATTCTGTAATTGAGTATTGTGTAGATGTGTATTGTGTAGATGTGTATTGTGTAATTGAGTTGGGTAGGTGTGTTGTGTAATTGAGTATTGTGTAAGTGAGTATTGTGTAGGTGTGTATTGTGTTGTCAAGTATTGCTTAGTTGAGTATTGTGTTGACGTGTATTGTGTAATTGAGTATTGTGTAGGTGTGTATTGTGTAACTGAGTTGTGTAGGTGTGTATTGTATAAGCGAGTATTGTGTAGGTGTGTATTGTGTAACTGAGTTGTGTAGGTGTGTATTGTGTAAGTGAGTATTGTGTAGGTGTGTATTGTGTAATTGAGTTGTGTAGGTGTGTATTGTGTAAGTGAGTATTGTGTAGGTGTGTATTGTGTAATTGAGTTGTGTAGGTGTGTATTGTGTAAGTGAGTATTGTGTAGGTGTGTATTGTGTAATTGAGTTGTGTAGGTGTGTATTGTGTAATTGAGTATTGTGTAATTGAGTTGTGTAGGTGTGTATTGTGTAATTGAGTTGTGTAGGTGTGTATTGTGTAATTGAGTATTGTGTAATTGAGTTGTGTAGGTGTGTATTGTGTAATTGAGTATTGTGTAGGTGTGTATTGAGTAATTGAGTTGTGTAGGTGTGTTGTGTAATTGAGTTGTGTAGGTGTGTTGTGTAATTGAGTTGTGTAGGTGTGTTGTGTAATTGAGTATTGTGTAAGTGAGTATTGTGTTGGTGTGTATTGTGTAATTGAGTTGTTTAGGTGTGTTGTGTAATTGAGTTGTGTAGGTGTGTTGTGTAATTGAGTATTGTGTAAGTGAGTATTGTGTTGGTGTGTATTGTGTAATTGAGTTGTGTAGGTGTGTATTGTGTAACTGAGTATTGTGTAATTGAGTTGTGTAGGTGTGTATTGTGTAATTGAGTATTGTGTATTGAGTAATTGAGTTGTGTAGGTGTGTGTTGTGTAATTGAGTATTGTGTAAGTGTGTATTGAGTAATTGAGTTGTGTAGGTGTGTATTGTGTAACTGAGTATTGTGTAGGTGTGTATTGAGTAATTGAGTTGTGTAGGTGTGTTGTGTAATTGAGTATTGTGTAAGTGAGTATTGTGTAAGTGAGTATTGTGTAGGTGTGTATTGAGTAATTGAGTTGTGTAGGTGTGTTGTGTAATTGAGTATTGTGTAAGTGAGTATTGTGTAAGTGAGTATTGTGTTGGTGTGTATTGTGTAATTGAGTTGTGTAAGTGAGTATTGTGTAGGTGTGTATTGTGTAATTGAGTTGTGTAGGTGTGTATTGTGTAATTGAGTATTGTGTAGGTGTGTATTGAGTAATTGAGTTGTGTAGGTGTGTTGTGTAATTGAGTATTGTGTAAGTGAGTATTGTGTAAGTGAGTATTGTGTTGGTGTGTATTGTGTAATTGAGTTGTGTAAGTGAGTATTGTGTAGGTGTGTATTGTGTAATTGAGTTGTGTAGGTGTGTATTGTGTAATTGAGTATTGTGTAGGTGTGTATTGAGTAATTGAGTTGTGTAGGTGTGTTGTGTAATTGAGTATTGTGTAAGTGAGTATTGTGTAAGTGAGTATTGTGTTGGTGTGTATTGTGTTTTCAAGTATTGTTTAGTTGAGTATTGTGTAGGTGTGTATTGTGTAATTGAGTATTGTGTTGTCGAGTATTGTGTGGGTGTGTATCGTGTTGTCGAGTACTGTGTAGTTGTGTGTTGTGTCATTGAGTATAGTGTAGTCAAATATTGTGTAGTTGAGTATTGTGTAGTTGTATGTTGTATAATCGATGATATTTTGACTACAAGTGGTTTATTTTATGCACACACACACACACACACACACACACACACAACACCCTGTTTTATATCTTTTATGAGGTGCAGTACCACACTGTGCACAGCAGACAGGGTTTCTCAGCTCAGCGTGACACTCCCTGCAGGCCTGCAAGGTGTGAACCACCGCACTCTCACTCCGACGGAAGACAATAATATAATAATGTTTCTATCCATCTATCCGTCTGAAAAGTTTCCCCTTCTGTTTTGAAAATACATCTCTCCCAGAGGATCTTAGTGTAGCTCGTTTATGACATCAACAACATAAATGTAAACATTTCCTGCTGAGGTGCATTATGGGTAGTTTGGATATGAAAGCACTTCAGGGTCTTTATAACACCTCAAAGTTTGTAGTGTTTCACAAAGGAAATGTGGTGAATCTGTTTAATCCTCCTTCTGTGTCCCTGTGAGAGTTACTTATTTGTGTGGTATTAGGAAAAAAAAAAAAAAAAAGGCCTTTGACTGGCTCATGGATTCACACATAATTGGAGGGAAAGATGAAAGAAATAATTTACTCCCAATCGAATCAGCACAGGATGATGAGAACGCAGGACGGAGAAAATCCCTCGCTTCCTGATTCGAACCGAGACACTCGGAATGAGATTTCTTTCCTCCTGACTGCAAAAAAGTCTCAAAGGAAAGAAGTGGTGTGGTTAAAGCGAGATGCTCTGGTGACCATATTACAGAGAGAGAGAGAGAGAGAGAGAGAGAGAGAGAGAGGAGAATTATAGTGGTTTTAGATGGATGAAATGGTAGAATGGATGTGATTTCCTCGTCTGTTTCTTTGCACTCAGGACCACAGACCTGCTCACATATCACAGTTATCACTGTCCTGAAGGAAATTCCAGCTCTTCATCTTTCCACTCTGGCTCTTTGCAGCTCCAATACTGCCATCATTCATTTTCTCCTCCTCCTCGTTCTCCGCCTCCTGTTCTTCTTCTTCTTCTTCTTCATCTCTCCGTCCCACACACCACTGCTCACAACAGCAATACCATCAATACCTCCATCACCATTACCAACACCATCAGCATCATGACCATCACCAGCACTATCACCGACATCAACACCATCAGCATCACCAACATCATGACCATCACCAGCACTATCACCAACACCTTCAGCATCACCAACACCTTCAGCATCACCAACCCCAACATCATGACGATCACCAGCACTATCACTAACACCAACATCAACACCTTCAGCATCACCAACACCATCACCTTCAGCATCACCAACACCATCACCTTCAGCATCAACATCATGGCCATCACCAGCACTATCACTAAATCCATCAACACCTTCAGCACCACCAACACCTTCAGCATCATGACCATCACCAGCACTCACTAACACCAACATCAACACCTTCAGCATCACCAACACCATCACCTTCAGCATCACCAACACCTTCAGCATCAGCATCATGGCCATCACCAGCACTATCACTAAAACCACCAACACCTTCAGCACCACCAACACCTTCAGCATCATGACCATCACCAGCACTCACTAACACCAACATCAACACCTTCAGCATCACCAACACCATCACCTTCAGCATTACCAACACCTTCAGCATCAGCATCATGGCCATCACCAGCACTATCACTAAAACCACCAACACCTTCAGCACCACCAACACCTTCAGCATCATGACCATCACCAGCACTATCACTAACACCAACATCAACACCTTCAGCATCACCAACACCTTCAGCATCAGCATCATGGCCATCACTAGCACTATCACTAAAACCACCAACACCTTCAGCACCACCAACACCTTCAGCATCACCAACACCTTCGGCATCATGACCATCACCAGCACTAACATCAACATCACCAAGACCTTCAGCATCACCAACACCAACACCTTCAGCATCAGCATCATGGCCATCACCAGCACTATCACTAAATCCATCAACACCTTCAGCATCACCAACACCGTCAGCAACACCATCACTATCACCAACACCTTCAGCATCACCAACACCATCACCAACACCTTCAGCATCACCAACACCTTCAGCATCATGGCCATCACCAGCACTATCACTAAATCCATCAACACCTTCAGCATCACCAACACCTTCAGCAACACCCACACCTTCGGCATCACCATCACCAACACCTTCAGCATCACCAACACCATCAGCATCACCAACACCATCACCAAGACCTTCAGCATCATGACCATCACCAGCACTAGCACTAACACCAACATCAACACCTTCAGCATCACCAACACCTTCAGCATCACCATCAGCATCATGACCATCACCAGCACTATCACTAACACCTTCAGCATCACCAACATCATGACCAACACCATCATCACCACCAATACCAACATCAACACATACACAAACACCACTGATGGTGTTGGTCGTGATGCTAAGCAGGTTTGAGCCTGGTCAGTACCTGGATGGAAGACCTCCTGAGGAAATCTAAGGTTGCTGCTGGAAGTGGTATTAATGAGGCCAGCAGGGGGCGCTCACCCTGTGGTCTGTGTGGATCCTAATACCACAGACAGCACAGTGATGGGGCCACTATACTGTAAAAACAGCACTGTCTTTCTGAAGAGACCTTAAACCGAGGTCCTGACTCTCTGTCGTCATTAAAAATGCCAGGACACTTCTCGTAAAAGAGTAGGGGTGTAACCCCGGTGTCCTGGTGAAATTCCCCCATTGACCCTTCTCCATCATGGTCCCCTAATAATCCCCATCTCTGAACTGGCTACATCACTCTCTCCTCTCCACTAATAGCTGGTGTGTGGTGGGAGTTCTGGAGAACTATGGCTGCCATCACATCATCCAGGTGGACGCTACACACTAGTGGTTGTTGAGGAGATCACCTCCCCCATTACAATATAAAGCGCTTTGAGTGTCTAGAAAAGCACTATATAAATCTAAGGAATTATTATTATTATTATTATTATTATTATTATGACCAAAATCACGACCATGACCATTCTTTAGCTCATCCTACTGAGCTTCCACGCTCTTGCAGCTAACTTTTCTCCACGCCATGTCTTTTTTTTTTAGGTTTGGGTTTTGTCTCCGCCTCTCTTCTGTCATTGGTAGATTGCCCAAATCCGTGCACCTGTCCTGTACTCAATTCTTGATTGGTTTGAGAATTCATCCCCTGCCTTATTTCCTATCGCCGTCTCTTCCGGTTTTCGGAATCGTGAATACCTTTTCATTTCAATCATGGCTTCCCCCCCCCCCCCCACTATGAACTTTGATGATGATGATGACTTTTGGAATGTCATTAACAAAGAATCCTCGGAGTTTCCATCCCGCCTCGAACTGCATGCCAGATTAAGAGCTAATGTTACCCTGCACATTTCTGACTAATGCTCAACTTGAGAAAATGGAACTCAGACATTCATCAGGCTTCTTCACATGACAGCGTGGTATACTTTTTATGGTCAAGAGTGGGTTTACGTCCTGCGAAGGTACAGTAATAGCTTTAGTTTAACGCGTCTGAAATGCTAACGCTCTGGAGATGTTAAACCTCTAGAGACGCTACGCTCTTGAAATTTGTCCTTTATATAAATGACACAGAATGTTGAAGGTTACCGGAGGATCGTGAAGGTCATGCCACAAAGGAGCAGCGTGATAAATGTGATGAATATTACACACATTCTCCGGGGCAGGAGACGAGGATTCCTAACATTCAAACACATCAACTTTTCTTTCTCACCTCCTCTCTCTCTCTCTCTCTGTGTGTGTGTGTGTGATCTAGAGAGCGAAAGTTTTTCCTCCCCATTCGTTTTGATTAACCGTCCGAATGAAAGATCATCGCTGAGGAATATTTGATGAAGCCACAGGGAAGCATCATAAATTCTTTATCTTCAGACTTTCTGTCTCACAAAACGTTCCGGCTCTTAATACCTACCGAATGTCACGTTCGACGCGATCAATCCCCAGAACTAGCTCGGCTAACGAGACATTCATCACGTCCACGACGCGAAAACATCTGGCGACGTTTAAACAAGAACGACATTAAACACTTTTCACAATCCGATCATCTTAAATGACGGAAACGTGAGAATGCAGAAACGGTGTTCAGACGAGGTGTGAGGATGAAAAGTGTTTATTGGAATATATTTTATTCAGGATTAGAAGATTCGAGCGATTCTTTGTGACGCAATATTCAAACGTTTATCTTAAACTACACAAACCCATTAAAATGAGACATTTGGGATACAAATTAAGGTGTCATGTGTTTCAATTTCTTTCTTTTTTCTTTGTTGTATCTTTTTTTTTTTTCCTGCATCAAATTTTTCGTATAAAAATAACATTTGTGAGATAATTGATTTGTTTCTTTCTGCGTTCAATATTTCTTCTAAAAACTCAATAACATTTGGGATAGAAACAACACTGGCTCACTTCCTTCTTTCTTTTTTTCTTTCTGTTTTACATTTTCTTATTAAAAAAACAAAACAACAACAAAAACACAACGTTTGCCTACACCCCAATGTGTCACAGACTTCTTCTTCTTTTTTTTTTTTTTTTTAGCTTTTTCTTTATTTCTTTTCGTATAAAATAAATAAATAAATAAAAACATTTACTTGTCCTTTCTTTCTTTCTTTCTGCACTCCAATTTACTTATAAAAAGTGATATTTGGGATAAAAATCAACATGTCTTAGACTTGATTTTTTGGTTTCTTTCTTTCTTCCTTTCTTGTATCCTTTCTTCCTGTGTTACATTTTCTTATAAAAAAAAAAAAAGTGATATTTACAATACCACCCAATGTGTCACAGACTTCTTTTTTTCTTTCTGTCTTTCTTTTTCTTTATTTCTTTAGTTTATATAAAGTAAAAATAAATTACACTTGGGATATAACCCAACACTGGCTTTTTCTTTCTTTCTTTTGGCACTGTGTTTTGGATATAAACCAATATGTCTTAGGCTTGATTTTTGTTTGTTTATTATTTTTTATTTTATTTTGATATTTTGGATATAAACCCTCATATATACTCATACATAGTTTCTCATGCTTGAATTTTGTTTGTTTGTTTATTTATTTTGATATTTTGGATATAAACCCTAATATATACTCATACACAGTTTATTATGCTTGATTTTTGTTTGTTTATTATTTTTTATTTTATTTTGATATTTTGGATATAAACCCTAATATATACTCATACATAGTTTCTCATGCTTGATTTTTGTTTGTTTGTTTATTTATTTTGATATTTTGGATATAAACCCTCATATATACTCATACACAGTTTCTTATGCTTGATTTTTGTTTGTTTGTTTATTTATTTTGATATTTTGGATATAAACCCTCATATATACTCATACACAGTTTCTCATGCTTGATTTTTGTTTGTTTGTTTATTTATTTTGATATTTTGGATATAAACCCTCATATATACTCATACACAGTTTCTCATGCTTGATTTTTGTTTGTTTGTTTATTTATTTTGATATTTTGGATATAAACCCTCATATATACTCATACACAGTTTCTCATGCTTGATTTTTGTTTGTTTGTTTATTTATTTTGATATTTTGGATATAAACCCTAATATATACTCATACACAGTTTCTCATGCTTGATTTTTGTTTGTTTGTTTATTTATTTTGATATTTTGGATATAAACCCTCATATATACTCATACACAGTTTCTCATGCTTGATTTTTGTTTGTTTGTTTATTTATTTTGATATTTTGGATATAAACCCTCATATATACTCATACACAGTTTATTATGCTTGATTTTTGTTTGTTTGTTTATTTATTTTGATATTTTGGATATAAACCCTCATATATACTCATACACAGTTTCTCATGCTTGATTTTTGTTTGTTTGTTTATTTATTTTGATATTTTGGATATAAACCCTCATATATACTCATACACAGTTTATTATGCTTGATTTTTGTTTATTATTTTTTATTTTATTTTGATATTTTGGATATAAACCCTCATATATACTCATACACAGTTTCTTATGCTTGATTTTTGTTTGTTTGTTTATTTATTTTGATATTTTGGATATAAACCCTCATATATACTCATACATAGTTTCTTTGGCGTGATTTTTGTTTGCTTGTTTCGTTCTTTCTTTCTGCTTTCCATTTTTCTTCTGAGACAGTGTCTTAGATTATTTATTTTTTGAGCAGAAGTTGTTCATAATTGGTAACAGCGTTCACAGGTCGCATCGCAATGCAGCAGTGTCTCCAAACTTGGACTTTTCTGCTGATCGTTCTGCTTCATTGAGTTTAAATTAAACTCATTTCACAAAAGTGTCTCATTACGTCTTACGCATTGGACACAATATCACAGGTTGTAATCGAATAGCTAAACCAATCACTCGTCAATATCAATTAAAGCGGCTGTGATTTGCATATGTAAATGAAGCTGAATGGAGAACCTACAGTGCTGTGTGGAATGTGAGATTAGCAGAGAGAGAGAGAGAGAGAGAGTGAGTGATGTGAGTTTCAGATCATTCTAATCTTGCGTGTGTGCTGTAGACCTGCCTGACACATACTGCCCGGTATCCCTCGGCCGCCCCGGCTCCACCTGGCCACGCCATTTTGCTTTAATGGAATTAAAATTTCAATTTCCAGAGCAGAGATCATGACGGTGAGAGAGAGACCGGCTCGTAATGCTAGACCCCGGTTGCATCCCGAATCCCATTTCCAGCCCCTCGCCTCCTATCCGGCGTCCACTGTGACACATTAACGCTCGGCAAGATTTGTTGAAAGGAATCTGGGTGGCCAGATTGGATTTCCACCTCGGAGCAGACCTTGATCTGATCAGAGCTGACTCTAAATTGGGGCCCGGAGATGAAGCACACCATGCCACCATACAGCAGATACGACTGCATCACAGCAAGCTGAAGCTGAGGAAACACACGCGAGGAGGAGGAGGACGAGGAGAACGAGGAGAACAGGATGAACAAGGCATGCGTGTGTGTTTGTAAAGTGTGTTAACATCTGCACTGGCAATTTCTAGAGAGAACATTAATCACACATTGTAAAAGTCGCGTCCCAAGTACCCATCTAGACAAAGACTAAACTCCTGGCAGGTTCTAGATCTTAAGAAGAAAATAATCAATGTAGAGTAGTAACAGTAGAACCATACGTCCGAGTGTCTTCCAAGTAGAACGCATTCAAAAGGCTAAGAACTTAATAATCCAATGAACCCTTGAAGAACCGTCCCAAGCACCAATCCATTTTACCTAAATGTTGAACTCGTCACAGATTCTGAATAATCCTAAGAAAATAATGTGCGATAATTTGGAGTTCGTATCGTATACGTACCCAGTTAATACACACACTCTTAGAAAAAAGAAAAAAAAAAAAAGGGTTGTTCAAGCGTTCTTAACAGTTCTCATCTTCCCAAGAGGATCCTACTTGGAATAACACTCTTCATGTAGAGCCTTTAAAGTGAAGAACCTGTACGAGTTCTACATAGAACCCTACACCAAAGTTTCTCCCTATCTGAAAAGGTTCTGAATAGAACCTAAAGTGTGTGCCAAGGACCAAGATATCCAAATATTAAAGTCCTGAAAGAAAAGAATCAACAATAATTTGGAGTTTGAACAGCACACTTACATGTTTGTTTGTTTTTTTAGAAAAAAAAAAAGGTTTTGCTAGGTACTGTTCTTAAAAAGGGTTCTACTTGGAACTTTTTCTAATAGAAAAACACTTTGTTCTACATAGAACCTCTCAATGACGAAAAATAACGAGCAAGTCTGTATGGAATACGTATAGCACCCTTTCCCAGTGAATAGAAAAACTTCAGAGTTCTTCATGGGTTCTTTAAGGGTTTGTTGGATAATTAAGTGTTAAAACATTTTGTTGTAGGGTTGAACCTTTAAGCGCTTTCCCCCGAGGAACGAGTGAAGAACCTGGTAGAACCCTACAGCAGAATATCTCCCTAAAATATATTTTAGGTCCTTTTAAGAAGCTAAACCTTTCAATTATCCAATAAACCCTTAAAGAACACTTAGATAAGTAACAATGCAACAAGCTAGCCAGATGTTCAGACAAGTTCCGAGTGTTAAGCAGAAAATAACGTGCACTATTTCGGATTTTATACAGCACACTTACCCGGTTAAAGTTCTGCGAGGGCTCTCGGAGAAGGATTGGACAATTGAGGTGGATTTCTATTCATCAGAAACTAGCCGACGCGTAATTTGTAACGGAACGAGATCTTACAGCTGGAATTAGTCCGTATTTACTCTAAATAAGCTACGTGACTTGTTAATTCGGTTAATGTCTGCTTCATTGGCACTCATTTGCCACGTATTAAAACATCTGATTAACTTCCAACTCCTTTCAGTCCCATATTTAAATCAGCAAATCCATCAGAATGGAATTCTCTGATAAATTCTCACGCTCTTTATCTTTCGAGAAGCTCCTCGTTCACGGAGCGCCGTTTTTAATTACAGCTCGTCTCTAATAAGAAGGAAATCAGTGATGAAAATGGATCGCTAATTACAGCTCAGTCTAACAGAATACTGCAAACGAGGGAAATTCACGCGCACCCGATTCAGAGCCGTAACTACTATCATTTGTGTATAATAGCAGGTTGGATTAGCAGGTATGTGAGTAAAACGTAATTGCACACGAGTGCGAGCGGATGTTCAAGACAACCCACCGTCCGCGTGATCGGATATAAAACGTAAACGTCCCAATAGTGATATTCTTCCTATTTCACACATCTTCCTTTAACATTTTCAATGAAAGGCAGCGAGTTTAAACAGTCAGAATTGTTCTCGGCTTGTTATGAATAGACGTGAGCGCTCGAACTGGTGGTTTTTTTTCCCCCTCGCTTCTCGCCATCCCAGTGTGATTTTCATCGTTAATTCCGACTAAAGGTCAGCATGCTCAAATTTCCGCACCACAACCTCAGTTATGTAAAACGGAACGAGTTAAAATGTCGCCGAGGATTCGGTCTGTTTGTTTCACTTTGCTTTGTATTAGTTTGCGCTTAGAGACGAGCACATGCACAAATGAAAGGAAGAAAAGCCAGGATGCTTAGATATTTATATTATTTGATATTCTCAAAGAGGGGCGCCTCACGTGACGCCTCACGTTCGCCTCACACCTCCAGGGTCGGGGGTTCGATTCCCGCCGTGGCCCTGTGTGTGCGGATTTTGCATGTTCTCCCCGTGCTGCGGGGGTTTCCTCCGGGTACTCCGGTTTCCTCCTCCAGTCCAAAAGACATGCATTGGCATGTCTGAAGTGTATGAACGGGTGTGTGAATGTGTATGTGATTGTGCCCTGCGATGGATTGGCACCCTGTCCAGGGTGTACCCCGCCTTGTGCCCCATGCTCCCTGGGATAGGCTCCAGGTTTCCCCGTGACCCTGAAAAGGATAAGCGGTATAGACGATGGATGGATGGATGGATGGATATTCTCAAAGATAATGTGTACGAGTGTGCGAGATATTAAAAAAAAAGAGAAAGATATGTAGGATAACGCTCGAGGATAATCTATTTGTGCGGTTGCTGAAGCTTTATTTCTAATGTTTTGATTGATGGAAGAGTTTGTGGAAGCCTTTACAAGCAATAAATCCTCGAATAATCTTTTCTAAGAGCGTAGCAGAACCATTTATAGGTTTATCTATTTAATAAATGTTCCCTGTATTCAGTCCAAGTAGAACACCTTTGAGAACCTTCAAAGAACCCTTTTTTTCTTTTTTTATATACCCCTAGGAACTGTTTCACAAAAGGGGTCTAAAGAAAACCCTTTATGGAAGCTAAGAATCCTTTACTAACCGATAGATCCTCGAATAATCTTTTCTAAGCGTGTAGAAGAAGCATTAATTAGCATATATCTAAAGAACTTTGTGGCTGAAAGGAAAGGAGTAAAGGAGTCCAAGAACCCTTTTTTTTGGACATCAACATCAATTATTAAACCATCACTTCTTAAAGAACCTTTTGATTGATGGCTAATAATGTTTCCTTATCAAAAAAGGTTCCAGGTACCCTTCAGAATTCAATGAATTATTGAAGAACCCTGTTTTCTAAAAAGTGTAGAAGAACCCTTTGTTGGTTTTCTAAACAACCTTTTGATTAATTGTTACGTAATTACTTCCCTATTAGAAATTGTTCCAAGTAGAACTCTTTGTGGAACTAAGAACCCTTAACTATCTAATAAATCCTTGAATAACACCAAAAAAACACAAACAAAAACAAAAAAGTGTAGAACCACCATTTATATATTTTCTAAAGACCTTTCTGGATCTCTATATATCTTAAGTGTAATGTTTCCCTAAGAGAAAGAGTTCCAAAAAGAACACCTTTGGAAGCTAGGAACCATTAATTAGCTAATAAATCATTAGAGAACCCTTTCTGAGAACCTTTTGACAGAACGGATGCAAGTAAAACCCTTTGTTGAAGATAAAAACTCATAACTAGCTAGAAAACCCTTACAGAACCCTTGACGAAAACCTTTTTTCCCCAAAAAAGTGTAGGAGAACCTTTTTGTTCTCTTTTTGTTTTTGTTTTTTTTATATATAGAATGTACCCTATAAGAGGGTGTTTGCCTCCTACAGTATAAAAAAGGATTCCAAGAACCCTTTCCTGGAACCTAAGAACCTATAATTATGCAAATCAATGCTAAAAGAATCATCGAGGAACCTGAATGATTCTTATAGAAGTCTACAGTAGAAGAACCATTTGTTATTGTTGTTTCCCCCCCCAAATGTTTCCCTATCAGAAAAGGTTCCAAGTAGAACCCTTCCTGGTAGCTAAGAACCCTTAAGAAGCCTAAAACAAGGCATTTGCCTATAATCCATGAACCATTTTCTGGAACCTAAACAACCCTTAATTATCCAATCAGTCCTTGAAGAACATTTTCCCCCAGGACAATAGAACAATTTGTAGGTTTTTCTAAAGAACCTTTCGATTGATGGAACCTAACTAATGTTTCCAGTGATCCCATACAGAACCCTTGAAGAACCCTGTTTTCTAAGAGTGTAGAAGAACCATTTGTTATTTAAAAAAAAAAAAAAAAAAAAAAAAAAAAAAAAAAAAAAAGGAAAGAAAGGTTTGTTTTCATTAAATAAATAAATAAATAAATAAATAAATAAATAAATAAATAAATAGGCTGATGTTGGTGCTTGATATGTATGAATAAAAAAAAATTCAGTTTTTTTTTTTGTCTTTGTTTTGCTTTTTTGACACTCCATGAGATATTTCTGTCTGGTGTGTGAATGACAGATCAGATTTCAACAGCTCTGAGACATCGGACTCACTCTTAATAAACTCGGCTAGACGGATCATTAAGTTAGGAAATTATCTCGAGGCATGTGATTGGATAGAGAGAGAAAAAAAAAAAGCTCTTCCCGATCAAAACAGATTGATTTTTACTTTTAATCGCATTCAGCGAATAATCTGATGAGTTATTTTTGCAATTGTGGCCCGTCACTCTGTTCACGCGAGTCACTAGAGTGTTAATTACCGTATAATTATAATATAATTACAGCATAATTACATTAATTTCCCTCAAAACCCTGCATATGATCTGATTAGCTTCCTGCTTGGATGTGTGTTTAATTGGAGGGTTTTTTTTTCCCCATCCGAGTGTTGCGTAACATGACATCATCTCTCATCCTATACGTGTTTTCTCAACATCTGCTAATCTCTCTTTCATCGTGTTCTTGTCCTCAAGTCGTGTGTATGAACATGTTTTTCTGGGGGGGAAAAATGCCTTCACACTTGTTTAGCAGGCCGTATGTTCATCTGGCCGACGTCTTCCCAAAAGCCTCAGGGGGGAAAAAAAATAGCGCAGTGTGTGAGAGAGGAATGTTAAACTGAGCATCAGAACCAGAGATGGATCACAGCATCATCTCTCTTTTACGGATAACCTCAGGGACACACACACAGAGAGAGAAAGCTGTGTATTCACAGATGAGTGTGTGTGTGGGTGTGTGTGCTTGTTTCACTTGGTTCTGCTTTTACAGTCTCTGGGTTGAGTTTACTTCCTGGTTTTCTTCGTCAGTAAAATGTCGAATATGTACAATTATGGAAGATGTCAGAACATTTAGAACCCTAGCAGAAACGATTGCGAGTAGAACCTTTATTTTGTAGACGAGAACCATTTGTTGGTTTTTTTTTTTTTTTTTAGATAACCTTTTGATTGGTGCATCTTTAATAATGTTCCCCCATCAGAAAGGATTCCAAGATGCCTTTAACTGGAAACTTAAAGAACCCTTGAGGAACTTTTTCTAAGAACCCTTCATCGATCGACCTTTTCATCGAGGACTCCATAACGATCTCCCTATAAGAAAGTAGAACCTTTTGTGGAATAAATCCTTGAGTCAACTTTGATTGGATATTATAAAGAATCTTTTGCTTGACGGATCTTTAAAAAAGTGAAATCCTTTTCGGAAGCTAAGAACCAATAGTTATCCAATGAACCCTTAAAGGGTTGTAAAGAACCATCTTCTTGGTTTTCTATGGTTTTCAATACAACAATGGAAAAAAAAAACAAAAGGATTGCAAGAACCCTTGTCTGGAACTTAAGAACTCTTAATTATACAATCGATGCTTAAAGAATTACTGTGGGACATTTTTTAAGAGTGCAATAGAACCATTTGTTGGCTTTCTACAGAACCTTTTGCTCAATTTGTATTTATAATTTTGAAAAGTGATTCAACTGAATGTGACGGAAATTTCTGGAAGGTGTCTGTGTGTGTTTCTTATTCTCGGCAGTGTTTGTCGTCATTCATTTAGTCATTAATTTAGTCTCTCTCTCTCTCATACACACACACACACACACCTGAAACAGAACAGCAGTGAACTCTCATACAGATACAGCATGGGAGTGTGAAATGTGTCCATTAGTGTACACTGCTGGGGTTTCCTCCATCTGTCTATTTATCTTTTTTTTCTTCTTTTTTTAATTACTATTAATCACCAATCCTACGAGAGGGAAAAGAAGAAAAAGGAAGACAAATAAATAAATAAATACTTTAAGGACATACTGTATGAAGACTTTATTCTGTTATAGAAAAAAGACAAGAAAATACCGGTACCGGTTTGTTCCGGTTTTGGAGATTTTTCCTAAAACAGCTGATGTTCATATAAGAGCACTGAGTCGACATGAATAATGAATGAGTTACTGATTCGTCCCCGAGCTCTTCACACCGGTCACTAACCTGTCAGAATCACTACTAAATAAATGGCCAGCTGCTCTCCAGGGTCTTCCTCCTGTGTGTGTGTGTGTGTGTGTGTGTGTGTTTCATTGATTGAAATACTGACCAGCTGAACTACAGAGGAGCCAATCTCGGTCACCACCAAAATGATTCACTGATTCAATTATTGATGTGATTAATTACAGAGGAGTGAATCCCGATTGTGAACAGAATGATTCAACGATTCATTCACCTTTCTGCTGAATGAGCAATACTTGAGTGAAACTTGATGATGAGTAATATGATTCACTTAGTCAAACACTGATCTGATAAATGACATAAGAGTGAATCTTGGTCCTCAACAAACTAATTCACTGATTCAAACACTGGTGTGCTGAAATGACAGAGGCCTGAATCACAGGCATGACCGAAACGATTCAGTGATTCAAATACTGACCTACTGAAGGACTGAGGAGTGAATCTTGATGGTGTTCATGACCAAAATGATTCAATCTCTGAGCGAACGAACGTCATAGGAGAGAATCGTGGTTGTGACACAAATGATTCACCTACTTCAAGTTATGAATGGCAGAAGAGCGAATCTCAGTTTTAACCAAAATGATTCGCTGATTCACACACAGAATCGCTGACATGATTGAGAAGTGAATCTCGGTCATAACCAAAATGATTCAATAATACAAATTCTGACCCGTTGAAGTTGTGATGACTGATTCACTGAATATTGAATCAAACACTGGCCAAAATGATTCACTGATTCAAAGACTGGCCAAAATGATTCACTGATTCAAAGACTGGCCAAACTGATTCATTGAATCAAACACTGGCCAAAATGATTCACTGATTCAAAGACTGGCCAAACTGATTCACTGAATCAAACACTGGCCAAAGTGATTCACTGAAACAAACACTGATCTGCTGAAGGACAGAGAAATGAATCTCAGTTGTGATCAAAATGATTCACTGATTCAAACAATGATTCTCAGTCAGCCGTGACCGAAAGGAAGCAAATGACTCCGTGCATACTAATTTGTTCAGCTTAATGACTTCAAAAAAAAAAAAAAAAAAAGACTGAATCCTTCATGGACAAAACATCTAATGTAAGTTTGGTTGGTTAGAAACCTCCTGATTAGACGCGAGAATGTGATGAAACTCTTTCTCTCAGTGTGATCAGATATATTACGCTCTCGTCTGTAAGAGCCACACGGCTTTAATGCAGAATAAATCAGAGAATAAATATTTAATGAAGCTTGTTGTACATTCATGAGACATGAAAGTGAGTGTGCGAGTGTGTAGACGTCCCTCTGAAGTGTGTGCGTGTGACTTCATAAGAGCACGTTCTGTTCCCCACAGTGTAACACGTGACATACTGTGCATGTGATATGGCATGTGTGAGATCAGGGATTAATATTCATGATGCACACAAGAGTGTGAGTTTCAGGTTATAAAAGAAGGTTTTATTGGGAAATATATACACAGCGTAACGGAAAGGGAGAACTTTACATGCGTAGAAGTTATCTGTAAAACATTCTCCATCTATCCATCTAAAAGTATTTACAGTTATTCTTTTTACTTATTAAAGAGAATCATGCTTTTTATTGAACAACTATATTGAACGTTCGTGAAATAAGTTAGTTCCTGTTCTCACTTACGTTATAGCAGTTATAAACAGTCCTTTTACTTACCAGCCTCTCTCTTTTTTTCTCATTCTTTAGGTTAATAAGACAAAAAAAATAATGATTAAAATCTAAAGTGGTGACACTGGAGACTCCTTCCATAAAAGTTCAATAAACATCTCTTCCTTGGGAAGGAAACTTCACCGTATCAATCCGTTATTACAGAAACGCTAACGTATTAGAGCGAGTGCAGTGATGCTATAATACAGCTGTGAATTACAGCTGTAACCTTCTGGACTGTTCCCTGTTGAATGCTAGTACTTTAAATTCTGCAACTGTAGCTTCAGATTAGCAATTCTGCAGCCGCAACAATGAGAGCTTTTTGTTATAAATAAGCCGAGCGTGTGAGAGAGTGAGAGAGCGTGTGAGAGAGTGAGCGAGCGTGAGAGAGAGAGTGTTTATGGTTTGTGCAAGAGCCTCATGAATTATTTAGGCCACAGTAAGTGTCTGTGAAAAGACAGCGGCCAGGTGAAGTGGTGATACACGTTTGGTTCGGTGATGCTACAGCTGTTGAAGTGCCGAGACCAAAAGACACATCCGTCTCCCTGCGACCTCGCAATAACTCAACCGTTTCGAATTCTCTCTCTCTCTCTCTCTCTCTCACACACACTGTCTTCACTTCCTTTAGAAAGTCGTCTGCATAGTCGGGCGTTTGTATGCAAATTGTGAATTTGCATTCGAGAAACCTTTCAGAGGAAATGCCAGAAATAAAAACGCTACATTTTCACAACAAAAGGTGTTATTTATTTATTAAACTCCAAGGTGAAAATGCTGGAGTTTTGGTCCTTACGTTTAAAAAAAAAAAAAAAAACACAAAGAAAATAAGAGAAACGTACACGATTTGTCCTCTTTTTAAATCCGAGACGTTCGCTGCTTCAGATTTCCGCTAAAGCTATACGGTTTAGCATCGTGCTAAATAACTGTACGTATAGACATCATGCGCCTTAGTAACACTTAGTTTGCACATAAAAACTTTTTGCAACAAAAGCACCCAGCGTCAAATCAAGCGACTCCTTGGAAAAACCTCTCCAAACGTCGCCAGTACTGTACTGCGGGGTGGGGGGGGGTCTTTAGTTACAAAAGGTTGAGAACCCCTGCTGTAAACACTCGTCGCTTTCCAACCTCCGTCCTAAAGATGTCAGAAATCTTACAACTGACACTGGAGACTCCTTCCATCCATCCATCCATCCATCCTCTATACCGTTTTATCCTTTTCAGGGTCACAGGGAAACCTGGAGCCTATCCCAGGGAGCATGGGGGCACAAGGCGGGGTACACCCTGGACAGGGTGCCAATCACACACACGTTCACACACCCATTCATACACTACGGACACTTTGGACATGCCAGTCAGACTACCGTGCATGTCTTTGGACTGGGGGAGGAAACCGGAGTACCCCGAGGAAACCCCCGCAGCACGGGGAGAACATGCAAACTCCACCCACACAAGGCAACGGCGGGAATTGAACCCCGACCATGGAGGACCCAGAGACTCCTTCCGTAAATATTAAATAAACATCTCCTTACCAAAAACGTAACCATACCAACGACATGCTTTCAAATGAAGCAGCACTTCTAATTTTTTTTGGTATACGTCGTCTGAAGCCCCGTAATAGTCCGAAGCCCCAGTGCGCTCTGTTTATCTGACTGGAGCTCGAGCGGCGTTGTTTGTTTACCGTTCTGATTGCGGATATAAGACAGTGCCAGACGCGCCGCATCTTTTATTAATAGCTGCAGGTGTTTCAGGCATCACGACTAATGCAATCTGGAGCTAGTTCAGGCTTCTTCAGGAGTGTGTACAGAAGCATTTGACACCTCCAGGCACCAGAGACTCTTTATCATGCTGAAGCCGTGACCTGCTGAGAGCAGAACGCTCCTGGAATTCATTTACAAGCTGAAAATTTTCATAAAGTCACTGCTCAGCAAGGTTAACTCGTTCCACACCGCTGAGGAGACAGGAACACTGACACACTCGCTTATCTGCACTTCTAGATAATTAGCTGTCTAGGTTTATTGCGCGGATGTGAGAAGTTACCATAGAGCCTTCGAACACAGAAAACACTTGCGTTATCATGAGGGGGAAAGGATTTTAAACACAAACACGACTTATAAGAGATTTCAAGCAGTGAGATTTCGTAGGAGTTCCTTTCGCGGAGTTCTACGTAGAACGCTTTTGGAAAGATAAAGCCGTTAACCATCCCGAAAACCCCTTGAAGAACCTTTTGAGGAACCCACAACTAAATGAACTTGTTTTACTGGTCTATTTCAGATATGAATATAGCTGTGCGGGACGCTTGGTTCTTGGTAATCATGTCAAGAACCCTTGAGGAACCTTGAGAGGAACCGATTGTTTTTCTCTCGGTTTTAAGTTGACGATTTCAGCAGCACGGCGCTCAGGGAACGCAGAAGACCCAGGGCACGGCATCGTACGCTAGCGCCTTAAAAATAAATAAACAAATAAATAAATAAATCACAGCTCTGATATAATTACCCCAAACGCATATTTTAGCAGGAACTCAGACACACAGAGGCTAATGAGAGGTAACGAGCAACAGGTGAGACTCGTTAACTGCCATGGCAACAGGAAAAAAGACCACCATGTATTGACCATATAAGGAAAGAGAAAGAAAACTGGGCCTGTGCGTGTGTGTGTAGATATTGAAGTTTTACAGGTTTACAGATTCGAACCCCAAGTGTCCTGCAGCCTCAGGGTCATCTAGTACCGAATCATATCCAGAACCTTACCGTTGTTCTCCTTACAGAACCTTCTGCACATGTACAGTGTTAAAACAAGAAAGTCTGCTTTCTAATAGTATAACAGAGAGAGAGAGAGAGAGAGAGAGCTGTCAATCAAGTGTGCTGATTAGAATATTAGGCCACGCCCGATCGTCTGAGAGAGAAAACGACTCCGAGTTCAAGCTTCTTTACAGCAACACCGACGTTTTTGTTGTTTTATACAAACGCTTTAATATTTAACGCAACATTCTGTGAGAGTTTAAATAATATATTAGTGAGCAATAAATATTAACTGAGTGACACGATACACAGAGGCTATATGAAAGATTAACACACAAAGTTGTTGGTAGTTTACTCACTCGCTCTCTCTCTCACACACACGCACACACGCGCTCTCTCGCTCTCTATGCATGCCGGCTCTGTACTGGGACACTGTGAGGTGACGGAGGGTCAAAGTTTGTGCCTCCTCTCAGCGACGTGTCCTATTTAGTGCTGTGCTAACAAGCCTCACTGACTCCTAATGAATAATTTACAGACTTCAGGTGCTCCTCTCTCTCTCTCTCTCTCTCTCTCTCTGTATTTATCTATCTGTCTCTCTTTTCCGGTCTCTCTTGCTGTGTTATAAGTGCTTTCTAATTGTAAAGCAACCTTGAGTGTGTAGAAAGGCGCTATAAAAAACAAACATTATTATTATTATTATTATTATTATTCTCCCTGTATGGCTCTCTGCACGGTCTCTCTCTCTTTCTCTCCCAGTCTCTCTCTCTCTTTGTCTCTCTCTCGCTCTCTCTGTGTCTCTCTCTCTCTTTGTGTCTCTCTCTTCGTCTCTGTGTGCGTCTCTCTCTTCGTCTCTCTCTCTCTCTTCGTCTCTCTCTGTCTCTCTCTCTGTGTGTCTCTCTCTCTTTGTCTCTCTTTGTGTGCGTCTCTCTCTGTGTCTCTCTTCGTCTCTCTCTCTCTGTGTGTCTCTCTCTCTCTGTGTCTCTCAGTCTCTGTCTGTCTCTGTCTGTCTCAGTCTCTGTGTCTCTCTTCATCTCTCTCTGTCTCTCTCTCTCTCTTTGTGTGTGTCTCTCTCTGTCTGTGTCTCTCAGTCTCTGTCTCTCTCTCTGTCTCTCTCTTCGTCTCTCTCTCTCTGTGTGTCTCTCTCTGTGTGTGTGTCTCTCTCTCTGTGTCTCTCAGTCTCTGTCTGTCTCTCTCTGTCTCAGTCTCTGTGTCTCTCTTCATCTCTCTCTGTCTCTCTCTCTCTCTCTTTGTGTGTGTCTCTCTCTGTCTGTGTCTCTCAGTCTCTGTCTCTCTCTCTGTCTCTCTCTCTGTCTCTCTTCGTCTCTCTCTCTCTCTGTCTCTCTCTGTGTGTGTGTATCTCTCTCTGTGTCTCTCTTCATCTCTCTCTCTTTGTGTGTGTCTCTCTCTGTCTGTGTCTCTCAGTCTCTGTCTCTCTCTCTGTCTCTCTCTCTCTCTCTCTGTCTCTGTCTCTCTCTGTGTGTCTCTCTGTGTGTCTCTCTGTCTCTCTCTCTCTCTGTCTCTCTCTCTCTCTCTGTCTCTCTCTCAAAGTCAAAGGGCTGCTTTATTGGCATGACAAGTATTAACATTTGTATTGCTAAAACAGAGAAATTAGAAAATAACTACAGAAATAAATAAGTAGAAACAAATGTACATACATTCAATAATACAACCAGAGACACTAGTAAGGAAACAAAGGAAAAATTTTAAATAAAAATGCCTGAAGAAAGAAAAATAACCACTTCCTGTCCCTCACCTGGTGGCAGGTGTGTGTGTGTGACCTGTGCTGTGAGTGTGCAGTTCACTCTGTGCTCCCCCACTAGGTGGGGCAGTTTGTCGGGGTCTGAGAGGCAGATAAATTTGGGGGTGATTTTGTTGAATGTGGGTATATTTAATGCGTTCAGTGAGGACGTGCAGCTCTGTCGGTTTTATTTAGTGTGCACCGCTGGCACTGTCTGCTCTCGGGACAGCAGGACTGTCCGTGTCGCCCGTCTCCATGGCCAAGAGTCTGTACTTCATCAAGGTGTTTCTCGGTTTTGGATCAGTCACCGTGTTCAGATAATCTGCCACGCTGTACTGTCTGTTTACAGCCAGATAACACTGCATTTTACTCTCAGTCTCTCTCTCAGTCTCTCTCTCTAGCTTTCAGTCTCTCTCTCTAGCTTTCAGTCTCGCTCGCTCTCTCAGTCTCGCTCGCTCTCTCAGTCTCTCTCACTAAGGCATGATGGAGATCACAAAAAAGATTTTAAACGTTGTGAGAACTGTTTACTTCTTTAACCCTTCAAGAAGTTAATGATGTATTCGGGTATTGTTAAATAAGTCCCGTTTAACCGAGGTTTAATACTTAAAGAGCCGACGCTGTCCTCCGACATTTATTTTCTGAGCTCGTCCGCACCAGTGGGATTTTTGACTCGTGTAGCGTCCACCGGTTGCACGCTGCAGAATCTCGCCGGAAGCAGTACACCATCCGGGCTTTTCTCACCTACTGACAATTCAGACATACACAGCCTCTGTCTCTCTCCCTCCGTCTGTCTTTCAGTCTCTACCTGTATCTCTCTCTCTCTCTCTCTCTCTCTCTCTCTGTATCTTACTTTCTCTCTCTCTTTGTATTTATCTACAGTATCTGCCTCTCTTTTTCTGTATCTATCTTTCTGTCCATCTCTCTGTGCATCTCTCTTTCTCTCCATGTCTCTCTCTCTCTCTCTACCTGTCTATTCTGTATCTCTCTCTCTCTCTCTACCCGTCTACTCTGTATCTCTCTCTCTCTACCTGTCTACTCTGTATCTCTCTCTCTACCTGTCTACTCTGTATCTCTCTCTCTCTCTCTACCTGTCTACTCTGTATCTCTCTCTCTCTCTACCTGTCTACTCTGTATCTCTCTCTCTACCTGTCTACTCTGTATCTCTCTCTCTACCTGTCTACTCTGTATCTCTCTCTCTCTCTACCTGTCTACTCTGTATCTCTCTCTCTACCTGTCTACTCTGTATCTCTCTCCCTGTCTACTCTGTATCTCTCTCTCTCTACCTGTCTACTCTGTATCTCTCTCTCTCTACCTGTCTACTCTGTATCTCTCTCTCTCTCTACCTGTCTACTCTGTATCTCTCTCTCTACCTGTCTACTCTGTATCTCTCTCTCTCTCTACCTGTCTACTCTGTATCTCTCTCTCTACCTGTCTACTCTGTATCTCTCTCTCTCTCTACCTGTCTACTCTGTATCTCTCTCTCTCTCTACCTGTCTACTCTGTATCTCTCTCTCTCTACCTGTCTACTCTGTATCTCTCTCTCTCTACCTGTCTACTCTGTATCTCTCTCTCTCTCTACCTGTCTACTCTGTATCTCTCTCTCTCTACCTGTCTACTCTGTATCTCTCTCTCTACCTGTCTCTCTCTCTCTCTCTCTCTCTCTCTTTCTCTCTCTCTCTGCCTGTCTACTCTGTATCTCTCTCTCTACCTGTCTCTCTCTCTCTCTCTCTCTCTCTCTCTCTCTCTCTCTTTCTCTCTCTCTCTACCTGTCTACTCTGTATCTCTCTCTCTACCTGTCTCTCTCTCTCTCTACTCTCTCTACCTGTCTCTCTCTGTATCTCTCTCCCTCTCTCTACCTGTCTCTCTGTATCTCTCTCTACCTGTCTCTCTGTATCTCTCTCTACCTGTCTCTCTCTGTATCTCTCTCTCTGTCTCTCTGTATCTCTTTCTACCTGTCTCTCTCTGTATCTCTCTACCTGTCTCTCTCTGTATCTCTCTCCCTCTCTACCTGTCTCTCTGTATCTCTCTCTACCTGTCTCTCTGTATCTCTCTCTACCTGTCTCTCTCTCTACCTGTCTCTCTGTATCTCTCTCTCTACCTATCTCTCTGTATCTCTCTCTACCTGTTTCTCTCTGTATCTCTCTCTACCTGTCTCTCTCTGTATCTCTCTCTCTCTACCTGTCTCTCTCTGGATCTCATCTCTCTCTCTACCTATCTCTCTGTATCTCTCTCTACCTGTCTCTCTCTCTTTACCTGTCTGTCTCTCTCTACCTCTCTCTCTCTCTGTATCTCTCTCTACCTGTCTCTCTGTATCTCTCTCTCTACATCTCTCTCTCTACCTGTCTCTCTCTCTACCTGTCTCTCTCTGTATCTCTCTCTCTCTCTACCTGTCTCTCTGTATCTCTCTCTACCTGTCTCTCTGTATCTCTCTCTACCTGTCTCTCTCTCTACCTGTCTCTCTGTATCTCTCTCTCTACCTATCTCTCTGTATCTCTCTCTACCTGTTTCTCTCTGTATCTCTCTCTACCTGTCTCTCTCTGTATCTCTCTCTCTCTACCTGTCTCTCTCTGTATCTCTCTCTACATCTCTCTCTACCTATCTCTCTCTCTCTCTCTACCTGTCTCTCTCTGTATCTCTCTCTCTTTACCTGCCTCTCTCTGTATCTCTCTCTCTCTCTTTACCTGTCTCTCTCTACCTCTCTCTCTCTGTATCTCTCTCTAAATGTCTCTCTCTGTATCTCTCTCTCTCTGTATCTCTCTCTCTACCTGTCTCTCTCTCTGTATCTCTCTCTCTCTACCTGTCTCTCTCTGTATCTCTCTCTCTACCTGTCTCTCTCTCTGTATCTCTCTCTCTCTCTCTCTCTCTCTCTCTCTCTGGTGCATGCTGGGAGTTTGTGAGCGAGCGCGGCGTGTGAACGTGGTGTGAGAGCGAATGAACTTTTTTCTATTTTTATATAGATATATTTCTTTCTTTACAATCTGGAATTTCAGAGCACAGTCACTGGGTGAGTGTGTGGTAGTATTATCAAGGAAGCGGTGTTATTAGTTGTTGTTTTTTTTTTTGCTGCGGGGAGCTGTTGATCTCGTGGCGGGGTGTAGGGATGGCGGCTCACCTGAGCGGTGGAGCCCGGCCTCTCTCACTCCGTCACGGGGTGCGGTGTGAGGTGAGCTCCGAGGTCTCGGTGGAGCAGGTGCTAATGGCGGTAGGGGAGCTTATTAATTGTGAAAACATTGTGGCGGCATCGAGAATGAACAAGGCCGTAGTGGTGTTCGTGAAGGAGAGGGAACTCGTGCACCAGCTGACTGAAAACGGAATAAAGGTAAGTGGAGGGCTTTATTCCGTCACTCCGCTGGGGGCTACAACAGTTAAAGTTACAGTTTCGAATATTCCGCCTTTCATCCCTAATGAGGATATCGAGCGGGAGCTGTCTCGCTTCGGTAAAATAGTGAGCGGTGTGAGAATGGTTCCGTTAAACTGCAAATACCCCGCGCTGAAGCACGTGACCTCTTTCAGGCGCACTGTGCTCATGTTTCTGAATGAACCCACGCTGGATATTTCATTCAGAGTATGGCATGAGGGAAAGTCATACATGCTGTACGCCAACACTGGGAGCATGAGGTGCTTCGAATGCGGGGACATTGGGCACAAAAAGTTTGCGTGTCCACATAAAAAACAAGTCGGAGAGGAAGCGGGGCCGAGCGGAGTCAGGGTGGAGAAGCAGGTTAATGTGAGCAGTGTAGAGCAGTCAGAGACTGCTGGAGGACAGGACACTGACCAAACCACTGTGGGGGGTAATGGACCTGATAGACCTGAGCAAAAAGGGGAAGACCTAAGAGAGGGGTCAGACGAGCTGACTCCTGGAGGGAGAGGCGCAGAGGTAGGAAGAACTCAGGAATTTATAGCGCAGGAAAAAAAACGGAGCAGAATAGGGGGGTCAAACAGCACCAGGGGTGCGGCAGTAGAAGGGGGGTTAGATAGCACTGGGGGTGCAGCTGTGGAGGGGGGGTCAGATAGCACCGGGGGTGCAGCAGTAGAGGGGGGGTCGGGCAGCACCGGGGGTGCAGCAGTGCGGGGGTGGTCACCTAGTACGGGGGGTGTAGTAGTGGAAGGGGGGCTAGACGGAAAATGGGGTACAGCAGTAAGGGGGGGGTCAGATAGTATGGGGGGTGTAGAAGGGGGGGGGTCAGAAAACATGGATATAGCAGACAGTAGTGAGAAGTCAGTAAGTCTGCAAGCAGAGCAGGAGAAGGAAGTGGAAGAGGAGGAATTCCAGGACAACTTCTCCGATATCTCAGACATTAGTGGGTCGCAGTTGGGGGAGGATCAAGAGCTCTATTCGCTAACTGAAATTGTGGGATTTCTGGATGACACATTTGGTAAACAGGTTGAGATCAAGGAGTTTTTTTCGGACACTGAAAAATTTATTGCTTCAGTAGTAAAGTTACAACGCACAGCAAGTTTCAAGGAGCTAGACCAAAGGAAGAGATACCGTTTAAAAAATCATCTAGCTAGATTACGGAACCCTTCGGCCAAAAGAAAGAAAAAATGAAGGCGTTACACTGGGTGTTTCTCTTTTTCTGCACTGCTGTTTTTTCTGTCTTCTCTTCTTTCTTTTTAATCCCTCCAATGGAGATATTAAAAATAGGCTCCTTAAACATCAATGGTGGTAGGGATAGGAACAAAAGAGCAGCAGTTGGAGAACTGATAAAACAGAAGAACATGGATATAATTTTTTTACAAGAGACTCATAGTAATCCGGAAAATGAGATAGAGTGGGCAATGTGGTGGGAAGGGAAAATCTTCCAGAGCAATGGAACAAGTGTTAGTGCTGGGGTAGCAATACTTTTTAACAGAACATTGGGGGACATCAACACACGCATGATAGAACTGGAGCAGGGCAGGGTTTTAATGGTGCAGGCGGAAATAAAGGGAATAGAGTGCGTTTTTATAAATGTTTATGCCCCCAACAACGGCAGTGAGAGAGCACAACTTTTTAACAAATTAAAAAATGCAATACAACAAAGTGGAAGAAATCCCTTAGTAATATTGGGAGGGGATTGGAATTGCACCATAGATTTTACCCTAGACAGGATCGGGGAGGAACCACACCCACAGTCTGCTAAGGCACTTGAGGGGCTTATCAGACAGTGTGGCTTGGTTGACGTGTGGAGGGAGAGAAACCAGGGAATCAGAAAATATACTTGGGTTAAAATTACTAATACGAGGATCACTGCAGCACGATTGGACAGGTTCTACATCACCAGAACAAATGGAAATAATATCTATAAAGCAGTCATGAGCCCCTCTGGTTTTTCAGATCACCATTTAATTACTCTAGATCTACTGATGCCTGTCACAAAAAAGTATAAATCATATTGGCATTTCAATACAAAACTGCTTCAGGACGAGGGTTTCGGCAGAAATTTTAAGGCTTTTTGGGGTGAGTGGAAAAAAACAAAAGAAGATTTTAACAGTTTGGTCTCCTGGTGGGAGGTGGGAAAAACACAAATTAAAGTATTTTGTCAGAAATACACAGCACACTCAATAGAGACAATAAAAGGTCAAATACAAGAACTCGAGGCGGAGATAATTTTAACAGAAAATGAAATAATTGGTAGAAATGACCTAAACACGAGCAGTTTGCTGGAGGGAAAGAGAAAGTCTTTAAGCTCCTTCCTCCATGAAAAGGCCAAAACAGCACTAATAAGATCCCGTTTTTCAAATATCAAGGACATGGACGCTCCCAGTGCCTTCTTTTTCAATCTCTCCAGGAAGGTGAAACCACAAAATCAGATGCTGTACCTTAGAAAAGCGGATGGAACTATAACAAAAGAGGCGGCTGAAATGAGGAGAGAAGCTACAGTCTTTTATACCGACCTCTACCGCGCTGAGACTTGTGATCCATCCTGCAGGGAGGAGCTGTTCAGGGAGCTGCCTAAACTGACCCTCGAGCAAAGCAGTATGCTGGACGCAAACCTTGAAATGCAGGAAGTGACCACTGCTGTTCAGCAGCTCGCACAGGGAAGAGCACCCGGAATAGATGGAATACCAAACGAGCTGTACAAGCATTTTTGGGGACTCCTAGGTGCAGACCTGCTGGACGTCTTCAAGTGTTCGTTCACCACAGGAAGGTTACCAGTGAGCTGCACAAGAGCGGCTTTGACTTTGCTGCCAAAAAAAGGAGACCTGGGACTCCTGAGGAATTGGAGACCCGTGGCACTTCTTTGTAGTGACTATAAAATCTTATCAAAATGCCTGGCTAACAGACTAAAACAGTGCATGCACACAATTGCACACAGAAATCAATCTTACTGCATACCGGCTCGCACAATAATGGATAACATCTTTGTTGTTAGAGACGTTATAGAGCTATGTAAACGGAATTCATGGGATTTAGGTCTTCTTTCGTTAGATCAAGAAAAAGCTTTTGATAAGGTTGATCATGAATACCTTTTTCAGACACTTGAAGCCTTTGGTGTGGGGAGAAATTTTTTACTGTGGTTGAAAATGTTTTATTCTGAGGCTTTTTTTACACTCAAGGTTGGAGGGGGTCTTAGCTGCCCAGTTAAAATGGGAAGAGGAATTAGACAGGGGTGCCCGTTATCGGGCCAGCTTTACAGCCTGGCTATAGAACCGCTGCTATGCCGCCTTAGAGCAGAACTACGGGGTCTGTCCGTGAGTGGAGCGCAGGAAAAGCTGGTCCTGTCTGCATACGCAGATGACGTGACAGTTTTTATAAAAGATCAGGATGATATACAAACACTGACTCGCAGCCTAGAAATGTACACAAGAGCTTCTTCAGCATGCATTAATTGGAATAAATGTGAGAGTCTTTTAATAGGGCAGTGGCAGGAACATGGCCCTCCCACATTACCCGGAAATCTCCAGTGGGGAAAAGCTGGGTTGAAATACCTGGGAGTGTTTTTAGGAACACCAGATTTTCAAAATAGGAACTGGGAGGGGGTAGTGGAGAAGGTGGGTGCCAAGTTGTCTCAATGGACCTGGGTTCAGCCCCAGTTGTCCTATAGGGGGAGAGTACTGGTTGTCAACAACCTGATTGCCTCCATGCTGTGGCATCGGTTCGCTGCCCTCGACCCCCAGGGTTTTTGATCAAAGAAATTCAGAAGAAGATTGTGGATTTTTTCTGGGCTGGACAGCACTGGACTCGTGCCCCTGTTCTCTACCTGCCATTGCAGGAGGGGGGGCAGGGTTTGATTGACCTGTCAAGTCGAGTCAAGACTTTCCGACTGCAGACGGCACAGAGGCTACTCTATGGGGAAGGGATAGTGTGGGCCAGCACAGCCTGTGCCCTACTTCAGTGTATTGAAGACCTGGCGTACGATAAACACCTATTCGTGCTGAATCTGAAGGAAATGGACCTATCAGCTACAACAACTTTCTACCAGTCTGTCCTGAGAGCCTGGTCTTCAGTACTGAACATCAGCAGGACTGGTGCAGACTTTTTTCCCAACATAGAAGAGGAGCCGTTGTTCTACAACTCGGTGATACGATCTAAAATGTTAGAATCAACATATCTTCGACAGCGCTTACGGAAAGCAGGACTCACAAAAATCAAGAATCTGAGGGCTGGCAACAGATGGAAGACGGCTAGAGAACTGTGCACTGAGACGGGGGTACTGTCGAGCCGCCTCATGCAGAGACTGTTGGGAGAGGTGGTCTCTGCACTGCCCTCCCTTTTCAGGGAAGCATTGGGACAGGACCGAGAGGAAAATCAGCAGGCCTTTTCACCTCTACGAATCTCCGCAGCAGTAGAGGGGAATCAGCGAGAGGAAGGAGCTCTTGTATCTTTTAAAACACCGTCACTGACAACTTTGGAGGACGCCTCGAAGAAAGTACTGTATGAAACATGTATCAAAGTTGGGCACAGAGGTGCTCTGACAGGACTGAAAGAGTCACACTGGTCAGGGCTGTTGGAACCAGACTCTTCCCCACGAGGATGCTGGAGGTCCCTGTACAAACCGCCCATAGAGAAGCGCACAGCTGATCTTCAGTGGCGGATAGTGCATGGGGCCGTGGCCACAAACAGACACGTGGCACACATCGACCCCACTAGGGGTAGGGAGTGTCTCTTCTGTGGCGAGGAAGAAACAGCAGAACACTTGTTCTTGCACTGTCAAAGATTACAAAGGTTGTTCTCTCTACTTAGAGCCTGGTGCAGAGGGCTGGGCGTTACATGGGCAGAAAGCCTTTACATATATGGGCCAAAGTACGTTCCAAAAAATAAAGCTGTGGTTCTACTAAACTTTATAATAGGCCAAGCCAAGCTTGCTATCTGGCTTTCAAGAAAAAACAAAATGCAGGGAGGAGGCACTCAGGAGGCGGAAAAACTGCTAACTGCACTAGTCAAAGCGAGACTCAAAGTTGAATACGTTTTTTTTAAAATGACTCGTAGGCTGCGGGAATTCTTGGAAGTTTGGGCGGTTGGGGAGGTCTTATGCTCTGTAGGTGCAGGACTTTTAAGTTTTCATTTTTAAAAAAAAAAAAAAAAAAAAAAAAGAGTGGGTTGTGAAATAGGTACTTGGTTTTTCTTGTCTCTGTCTCTCCCTCTCTCTCTCACTGTCTCTTTCTATCTCGAGACTCAAAGTTGTGGGCAGTTGGGGAGGTTTTATGCTCTGTAGGTTCAGGAGTTTTAAGTCTTAATCTTTCTTTAAAAAAAAGAGCGGGATGTGAAATAGTTACCTTTTTTTTACTTTGGGTTTTCGTGTTAACTTATATATATTTTTTACTATTTTTATTACTATTAATATATATATATATTTTGTTTTCTCTCTATATTTTTAAAATTTATTTATTTATTTATTTATTTTATTTTTATGTATCAATGAATTTTTTTTCCTTTTCATTATCTACCATGTCTCGAATTTTGGAGGATTTCCAAATGACTGAATAAAAAGGACAATTTAAAAGTCAAAGTCTACCTGTCTCTCTGTATCTCTCTCTACCTGTCTCTGTCTGTATCTCTCTCTACCAATCTCTCTCTGTATCTCTCCACCTGTCTCTCTCTGTATCTCTCTACCTGTCTCTCTCTGTATCTCTCTCTCTTTACCTGTCTCTCTCTGTATCTCTCTCTACCTGTCTCTCTCTACCGGTCTCTTTCTGTATCTCTCTCTCTCTCTCTCTCTACCTGTCTCTCTGTATCTCTCTCTACCTGTCTCTCTCTGTATCTCTCTCTCTCTAAATGTCTCTCTGTATCTCTCTCTCTACCTGTCTCTCTCTGTATCTCTCTCTCTCTCCCTGTCTCTCTCTGTATCTCTCTCTCTTTACCTGTCTCTCTCTGTATCTCTCTCTCTGTCTCTTTACCTGTCTCTCTCTATCTCTCTCTCTCTGTCCATCTCTGCATCTGTCTTTCTCTCCATGTCTCTCTCTCTCTGTGTATTTATGCAAGACTTTGTCTGTCTTTCAGTCTCTCTAGCCATCTTTCTCTGCATTTATCTATCCGTCTCTCTTTTTCTGTATACATCCTTGTCTATCTCTCTTTATCCCTGTCTATTTTTGTCTGTCTCTCCCTTTATGTCTCTCTGTATCTGTCTTTCCATCTCTCCAAGTCTATATATAATATATATCATACATATACATCTCTGTATAGCTTAGTCTGTCTCTCTGTATACATCTTTCTAGAGTTCTCCATCTCCCTCTGTCTCTCTTTCAGTCACTCTGTCTCATTCTGTCCCTCTCCCTCTCTCTCTCCCGCATAATTCATCTTTTTAATCATCAGTTTTTCATTTTTGCATAAAAGGATGATTTTTTCTTTTTTTTGGGTTATCTTTAAAGCGAGTTTTGAAAATTCCCTTTAAGCTCGCTCATAATCGTGACCTCTGTTAGAGATCTGTAAACAACAGTGTCTCGTCTGTGGATTTAACGAGGAGACGACGTGAGCGACGTGTTCAGGTTGGAGGAGATTACTGACCTTGGGAAGTTACTGTATGTTGCGATGCCTCAAGAGCTTGAGCGCAACATTTCGTACGCAGATCAGGGAGATGATCTCCTGCAGATTTACAGATTGAGGGTTTCATTGTAAGAAACCGCTCATTAACCTCGGTCATATCGAACGCATTTATTCCGTGGCAGCGGTGGCCATCTTTGTCCTGGCTCCTATCGAGATGTATTATTTATTATCGATGTATAATTTATTGCTGTGTTTTTTTAACCCCGCATTGTTCTTCTTTCTTTCGCCCGTGTAAAAATAAAGACAGGAATTTCATCCAAGTGTTGATAATTATAAAGCAACCTTTCGGACACAGGTTGCATGCTAACACTTAGCGATATGCTAATGTACCTCAGAAAATCGTTAGCTAACGTGAGCAGTTTTTAAATCGTCCAGATTTATTCCAGAAAATTCTCAGAGAGGATGGGTTTAAGGAGCGAGGCGCTGAGGCTCTGAGGCAGAACTAGTGTGCATACACAATTTCACAGAGACAGAGAGACTGAGAGACGGATATACGGTGGATATAATAAGTATACGCACCCCTGTGAAAACTGCAGTTATTTGTGAGGTTAAATATTGAAACCAAGATAAAATCGAATATTTTTTTCTTTTCCACCTTTAAATGTGATACACCCCTTAACTAATACTTCAATGTAGCGCACCTTTAGCTTGTAGGACAGTGTTTTTGGGGAAGAGTCTACCGACTTCCTTACAAAAATGCTCCGGATCTATCCGAATGGCGAGGAGATCCCCTGTACACAGCCCTTCCACAGGTTTTCAGTAGGATTTAGATCTGGGCTTTGACTGCAACATTCCAAAACCTTGATCTTCTTCTTCTGAAGCCGTTCCTTTGTTGACTTTAGGTTGTCTAGATTGATGTTTGGAGCTAGCCAGGATTCCCTCTTGATTACAGCCCAAGTCCCAGCTGAAAAGAAGCAGAACCATAGCCTGATGCTGCCACCACCATGCTTCACCGTGGCTATGGTGTTCTTTAGTGTCTTGTTTTTGCGCCAAATATATCTTTTTAGAATTACGCCCAAAAGGTTCTACCGTGGTCTCATCAGATCATAGTACATTTTGCCACACGGTTTGGGGTGATTTTAGTTGAGCTTGGAATGTTTTTCATGAGAAAGGGTGTTCTGTTTAGATTCACTACCTCATAGACCAGACACGTGATGAATACGAGAGATTCTTGACGCATGTTGAGAGTAATCGGTACTTCCCAGATGTTCCTGCAGCTCCTTTAAATGTTGCTGTAGGTCTCTTGGGTGCTTCCCTGGTATGTATTTTCGGAGGGAGGTGATGTTCTTGGTGATGCCTTTCGAGATCCCGTGGATGGTTTGTAAGCTCTTAAAGGAACATGGCTTGACAGTCAGATGAAACCAAGAAGAAACATCTGGACTTTATTTGGTGTCCATAAGAATCACTTCAATGACGACAGGGTCTATGAAAATTACTTTTGGAACATCGGTTTGGATGTGTTTGGGTCATTCTGAGCACAGTCACATGACCCATTAGAAAAGGGTGTGGATGCTTACGCAACCAGGAAATTAGAAATCCTTGAAATATTTCGATTTTTTTTTTTTTTACTGGAATATTATTAGTTGCTATTTCATGTTAAAGGTGGACAATAGCTCCAACACGATTTCTCACAAAAACCTGGAATTTGAGCAGGGGGGTGTACACTTTTTTTATATCCACTGTATGCAAGTAGGACGAGACGTACTTCGTGGAAATGGATGCACTCCATCAGAGGGAAACTAGTCACATGTATGGAGGAGGTGCTCAAAGATATAAAAGATGAAATGCATTTCCACGTAAGTGAAAGATAAAATGCTCGGCTGCACATAACGTCGCTCTGAGGAGACGCCCATGTGTGTGTGTGTATGTGTGTGTGCGTGCGTGCATGTGTGTTAGATGAGCTCGGAGCTGAACCACAACACGCCGCAGCACTCGAGCGTCATGTTTTATTTTTAATGAGAATGGAGGGCTTGTGCGAGTCAGCTGTTTTATTTTCGCTCAGCTCTGGAAAAAAGCTGCAGTGAACCAAAAATAAAACGGATCACACCACCTGATCACACCCTGCACTGACACACCCGCTCGCCTTCGCTTCATTAACCCACCCTTCACAAGGCGTGTGTGTACTGCATGTGAGAGTGGGAGAGCGTGAGGTGCTTCCGAGTCTGAATACAGATCATTAACACCATGTTCATAAAGATCTCCGGAGCGCGTTAGTGTGAGCCATTTGGCAACAATTACAATAATTCTATTTATTAAAAAAAAAAAAGTGATACTTTTTATCCATTTAGAGTTACACGTAACGTCCACAAAACAAGCTAATTCCGGTTACTTACATTGCAGCAGCCATAAATAGTCTTCCGTCAATCTTCCCCCCCCCCCCCCCGTCTCTTGAAGTCAAGAAGACATAAATAAATAAATAAATAAATAAATAAATAAAACGCAGCTTGTGGTTTTACCGAGACGTCGGAAAACTTAGTTACGGCGTTAAGGGCCCGACGCTGGAGACTCCTTCTATACATGTTAAATAGATGACAAATCACATGACAACTTCACCGTAGTGTTCACCATAAAGTCCCTGTGGATGAGCTGTTACTATAGAAACGATAACCTGTGGTTTGCAGCTGCACTACTTCATAGAGAATTCGTCGACACCTTCTGACCAATCAGAATCCAGAATTCATCAGCGCCGTATCTCTGGGTGAACAACGATCTAGCCTCTCTGGGGAAAGACTCAGGGGAACGTCATAATGGTGTTGTTTTTATGGTGCGTTGAATTTATACACAGTGACACTCTAAACAGTAAAAGATAAATAAATAAATAAATAGTGAAAATTTTTTCCCCATGTTGTTAGTGGTTAGCACGTTCGCCTCACACCTCCAGGGTCGGGGGTTCGATTCCCGCCGTGGTCCTGTGTGTGTGGAGTTTGCATGTTCTTCCTGTGCTGCGGGGGTTTCCTCCGGGTACTCCGGTTTCCTCCCCCAGTCCAAAAGACATGCATGGTAGGCTGATTGGCGTGTCCAAATTGTCCGTAGTGTATGAATGGGTGTGTGAATGTGTATGTGATTGTGCCGTGCAATGGATTGGCACCCTGTCTAGGGTGTACCCCGCCTTGTGCCCCATGCTCCCTGGGAGCTCCAGGTTCCCCGTGACCCTGAAGAAGGATGGGCGGTATAGAAGATGGATGGATGGATGTAAAAATAAAATCCCATTTGGTCCTGAAATCAGAGTTTAACCTTGTAAAATTGCAGTGATTGCAGCGTAGACATCACAGTGTCGCCTAACATAAACAACATTAATCTGGTAATAAAACCTGAAAGGAAAGCGAGGTGCAGACGGAGAGATGTTCGGGTTATTTCAGGTCCGTTTGTGTTCGTCCTGTGAGGCAGAAACAGAAGGGCGGAGGGCTTTGAGAGCTGAATACCGGGGCAGCAGACAACGTAATGAGCACCTGATGAGGATAATGAGGATTAATTGTTTTTCTTTAAGTCCGGTTGCGTGCGTGCGGGAGTGAGAGCTTAACCTTGACTCCAGACGATGGCGTTCTGTCCTCGCTGCCCAGAGTCGCCGTGTCGACAGAATCGACTGGCTGTTAAACGCCATCCGTAATCAACCGACTCCGTTTCCGTCTGGTGGATTTATTGACTGAAAGTGTGTGGGGGGGAAAAAACAAGAAAAAACCCTGCAATTAACCTGCAGATATTCGCTGCCGAGTTCTGGATGGTGATTGGCCAGAAGGTGTTGATTCATTTTCATTAACAGCAGCTCTGACAGTAGTGCAGGTTTCTATTAATGTGCTCGTTCTAATACGGTTATGGTTTCCATAGTAACCGCTCATTCACGGGGACGTGTAGAGCGGGAGCTCTACATAAAAAGATTTATTTCTTTATTTTGAAATTGTTGATCTGGTGAAGTTTTCTGCAGGGAGATATTTATGGAAAGCTGTAAAGTTTTCCCAATATCCTCAGAGGAGGTTAGAAGATTAGTGAACTATTTCGAAATTCCGGCTCTGGGGTTACTGATCAGAAGGTCGGGGTGGGGTTCATGCCCCAGCACTGCCAAGCTGCCCCTGTTGGGCCCTTGAGCAAGACCCTTAACCCTCTCTCTGTTCCAGGAGCGCCGTATCATCGCTGACACTACGCTCTGCGCACTGACCCCAGCTTCCTAACATGCTGGGACGTGCAAAGAAAAGAATTTCACGGTGCTGTAATGTCTGTGACCAATAGCGACTCATCATCATCATCATCATCATCATCATCATCATCAACATTAACCTGCACATTACAAGACTCATGCAACATGTTATAAGTCTATTAGGAATATTTGTTAACTAGCATGCTAGCTAACGTGAGCTAAATCACGATCGTATTTAATCGTAGCGATTAAAGCAAGTAAGAATGTTCCCTAGCGAGGTAGCGGACGTTGGTGAATGGGGGATGACTGTTCAACTTTCACTTAAGCTCCGCCCGTAAATGAAACACGTACCTGTCTTACTTTTATAAGTTGGCTTTTGAGGTACATGTGACTGGATGGAACTGGATGCGCTGGTTTTGGCGTTCTAAGAATGTGCATCATTAAATAAGTATAGTGCAATACAAATCAAAATGTCATAAAAGCGGACATTTAGATCAATCTACTTCATCTCCAGCAAACCCTGACTCGTGAGCGTGGGGTTTTTTGTGTGTGTGTGTGTGTGTGTCTCTTAAAAAAAAAAAAAAAAACACTAGAGCACACGTTCCCTTAAAGGAAGGAGAAAGCTGTAGTTAAGAGGAACGAGATCAGGCAGGAAACAAAAAGCACCACAATGACGTTCTCATGGTGGATCAAAGGCTCGTCTCTTTCCCTCTTTTCACTTTGTGTCTTATTTCTAAATCACTGTCTTTGTGTGTACTTTCATGTATTCCTTTTAACACACACGCACACATACACACACGGTATCGAATAGACGTGGAGGATCTCGTTCCTGAGGGGGGAGGGAGAAGAAAAAAACAAAAAACAAAACCAAAAACAAAACAGAGCTCTGTTCCTTTCTTCTCTCCTCCCCTCATCTCGTTCACTTCTCTTCATCTGCGGTCTTCGCTGTTCAGTTCCATTTAATACAGGTGTACGTTTAGTCAGACGCTCTTGTCGTGGTATTGTGTATGAACTGCTTGGAAAATCTATAACGATTCAGAACCTGAAAGACTGGAGGCTAATTCTTGTTAGATAAAAATACTCGAGTGGTCTAGACGCTGACTCGGAGCGTCGGATGGGAAGAAATGAACAAAAGAAGCACTTTCCTACGTACTGAAGAGGAAAGTTATTTAGAAAAGAAATGAGCTTTTTTTTTTTTTTTTTTTTTTTTTTTCTTTTTAAAATCACACTACCGAACTCGAAACATTCACCGTGACCGAAAGTCAAGGATGCGGTGTCGGTGAATATTTCCAGTAAGAAAATCGAGTCGAGACGAGAGGAAGGGGGCGGGGCTTCCAGGAGGTCGTTTAAATTTAAGGTCACCTACACACATGTCGATTGACTCGTCTCGGGAGAAATAAGATTTCTTTTTTTTTTTTGCCATATTCTCGCGTGCTAACTCGTAGCATCGTGCTATGACGTTAAAATATCGAGCTCCTACGCGGAATACGTGAAAATCAGCAGGTCTGTTTGACGTCTACGATGAAAACCGTTGACGTCTACAATTCCTACGACTACAGGAAGAAGATTTTGCCTGCTGCAAAGTGCTCATAGAATAAACTACACCGACGCAGGAGTTGCTGCAAGTATGTAAACAAATGATGAGAGAACTTCCTGTCAATCAGAGCGAGACTAGCCAATCATGGGCGTCGTTGAGCTCATGTATGTATAAGAGGGCAGATAATGTTTGTTTTTTTTTTTGTTCCATATCACCAAAGAGAAGAAGCAGGTTTTATGTGAAACTATTAAATAAATGCAAGATTGAGTGAGGACGGTGAGTTAAGGATGCTAGTTTTGCGATACGGTGAAAGAACTGGATTTGGCACGCCTCGTTTATACCGACCAATCACAGGCTCGGGTTTATCCCGAGCTCCCGTGTGCATGAAGCCTCCGTTTTCTCCTCAGATACATCATGCTTTACATGAAAGCTAGATGAACGTCAAAGGACACTATAGCAGCGAGATCTTCCATCACAAGAACCCTGAACATTAAGAACCATTACAGAACCCTTTGGTCTGGAAGGCAAACATTTTAGAACTTAAATAAAGCCAATGAAGGTAGGGAAATTTGGTGCATGAGTCACACATGGGAACTTTAGGAGAACCGGATGCTCTGGAGATGCAAAGGATGGTATTCCGTCTGCTCATCCACCTCTAAAGTGCGGTCTAACTCTCGTCTGCTTGGATCTTTACCTCACACACTCGTCCTGCGTCTCAGCCTCTTTCTCAAACGCCGTCAGAGCCGTTAGACGCTTCTCGTTAGTTGAATGCATTGCTGCGCTTCTGGAAACCATCCGCTCCTGATTCCTGTTAGATTGCTTCGCTCGCTTGGAAAAGCAGATCCGTCTTCAATTATTCATCCATAACTACATTCATTTATTCTCTTTTCTGCTCTTAGTTAGAAGCGAAAGGCCGAGAATTGACGAGCGGCTGATTTTAACGCCCTTTCTTTCTTCCTTTCCCTGAGCTGAAAAACAACAACAACAAAACGTGGAGTATTTTTCGCTGGTTTACGTCAAACACTTTATCTTCAGCTTGTAATGCAGCTACAGAGTCGTGAAATATTTCGAGTTTAATTAACTGAATGGTTTTCTCTTATACAATGTTCTTTCTGTTCCTAAAAAATAATACGCCATGCTGGAGAGGCATTAGAAACCATTAAAACACGCGTATAACGTGACGGTACGTACTGGAGATCACGTAGAAAGATCTTTCCAACCTTTCTCTCTTTCTTTCTCTCTTTCTTCTCCCATCTCTCCAGTATTTCTTGCTTTTTATTTCTTTCCATTTTTCTTTTTTCTCCCATCTCTCCATCCTCTCTTTCTTTCTTCCCCCATCTTACCAGTCTTTTTTTCTTTCTTTCCTTTTTATTTCTTTCCATCTTTCTTTCTTCTCCCATCTCTCCAGCTTCTTTCTTTCTTTTCCCATCACTCCGGCCTTTCTTTCTTTCTCTCTTCTCCCATCTCTCCAGCCTTTCTTTCTTCTCCCATCTCTCCAGCCTTTCTTTCTTTTACCATCTCTCCAGCCTTTCTATCTTTCCCCATCTCTCCAGCCTCTTTCTTTCTTTCTTTCTCCATCACCCTATCCTTTCTATCCTTCCCCATCTCTCCAGCCTCTTTCTTTCTTTCTCCATCACCCTATCCTTTCTATCCTTCCCCATCTCTCCAGCCTCTTTCTTTCTTTCTCCTCACTCTATCCTTTCTATCCTTCCCCATCTCTCCAGCCTCTTTCTTTCTTTCTCCTCACTCTATCCTTTCTATCCTTCCCCATCTCTCCAGCCTCTTTCTTTCTTTCTCCATCACCCTATCCTTTCTATCCTTCCCCATCTCTCCAGCCTCTTTCTTTCTTTCTCCTCACTCTATCCTTTCTATCCTTCTCCATCTCTCCAGCCTCTTTCTTTCTTTTTCCATCACTCTATCCTTTCTTTCTTCTCCCATCTCTCCAGCCTTTCTTTCTTTCTTTCTTCTCCCATCTCTCCAGCCTTTCTTTCTTTCTTCTCCCATCTCTCCAGCCTTTCTATCTTTCCCCATCTCTCCAGCCTCTTTCTTTCTTTTTTCATCACTCTATCCTTTCTATCTTTCCCCATCTCTCCAGCCTCTTTCTTTCTTTTTCCATCACTCTATCCTTTCTTTCTTCTCCCATCTCTCCAGCCTTTCTTTCTTTCTTCTCCCATCTCTCCAGCCTTTCTTTCTTTCTTCTCCCATCTCTCCAGGCTTTCTTTCTTTTTCTTCTCCCATCTCTCCAGCCTTTCTTTCTTTCTTCTCCCATCACTCCAGCCTTTCTTTCTTTTTCTTCTCCCATCTCTCCAGCCTTTCTTTCTTTCTTCTCCCATCTCTCCAGCCTTTCTCTTTCTTTCTTCTCCCATCTCTCCAGCCTTTCTTTCTTTCTTTTCCCATCTCTCCAGCCTTTCTTTCTTCTTTCTTCTCCCATCTCTCCAGCCTTTCTTTCTTTCTTTCTTCTCCCATCACTCCGGCCTTTCTTTCTTTCTTTTCCCATCTCTCCAGCCTTTCTTTCTTTTCCCATCTCCCCAGCCTTTCTCTTTCTTTCTTTCTTCTCCCATCACTCCAGCCTTTCTTTCTTTCTTTTCCCATCTCTCCAGCCTTTCTTTCTTTTCCCACCTCTCCAGCCTCTTTCTTTCTTTATCACTCTAACCTTTCTACCTTCCCCATCTCTCCAACCTCTTTCTTTCTCCATCACGCTATCCTTTTTCTTCTCCCATCTCTCCAGCCTTTCTCTTTTTGTTTCTTCTCCCATCTCTCCAGCTTTTCTTTCTTTCTTTCTTTCTTCTCCCATCTTTCCAGCCTTTCTTTCTTTCCCCATCTCTCCAGCCTTTCTCTTTCTTTCTTTCTTCTCCCATTTCTCCAGCCTCTTTCTTTCTTTCTTTCTTTCTTTCTTCTCCCATCTCTCCAGCTTTTCTTTCTTTCTTTCTTTCTTCTCCCATCTCTCCAGCTTTTCTTTCTTTCTTTCTTCTCCCATCTCTCCAGCTTTTCTTTCGTATCTTTTATACAATGATGCATTACTCTAAACCTGTGATTTGAAGCTGCACTACTGTCAGCGCTGCAGTTACAGAAAACCAATCAACACTTTCTGACCAATCGCAGTCCATCCCTGTCCCGTCATGCTAACCGTGTGAAACCGTGAACACACACTTTAATTATCATGAAGGCCCATGAGCGTACAAAAATAAACGCACGCACGCTCTCTGCTGCAGCTAATCTTCACCGAGTTTTAGGTGAAATCTTCGACTCTGTCTGATGACAGCAGCCAGCTGTGTACGCCGCATTGTTGGTGTCGAAAAAGAGGCAGCAGCTCGCACCATCTCGCGAAAGCAACGGCGGAAAGGTGCTACCTTGCTTTCACGGGTTCGTCTCGCCGAGGCGTGAGTTGAAAATTAATGAATTTCACACCGAACGCTGCAGTCGTGCGCATGCAGCTGTTGCGAATGACGTGGCAGAGGCAAAAACAATTCGGGAATATTAATTAACGGAAAGAAAGTGCCTGTGTGGTTAAAAAAAAAAAAAAAAAATCTCACGCTTCAAATTTCATCTCAATCTGAAAAGTCATTATTGTAGGAAATGAGGAGGCTTTTCATGTAGCTTCTATAATGCTACGCTCATCCCGAGAATATCACAGGGAGTCGCAAAACCTGACACGCTTACGGTTTTGAATGTTCGAAGTCAAAGGATACATGGTGGAGCGTCGGCCGTACAAGTCCCTGTGAATGAGCTGTTGCTATAGAAACAACAAGCACATTAATATTAACCATAATCAACACCTTGTGGCCAATCAGAACCCAGAATTCACTTGCTGCAGCAAAGTGTGTGTGTGTGTGTGTGTGTGTGTGTGTGTGTGTGTGTGGGCTCTGTGTTGGCAAAGCAGCAGGTGTTAATGTGGACAGAAAATCCCGTGTCAGAGCTTAGTCTAAACAGATGAGCGTTTCTCTCAGAGTCCAAACGGAGCGACGAGGACACATTAGTCCCTCAGGAACAAGTGAGAAGGAGAGAGAGAGAGAGAGAGATAAAGAGAAAAACAGAGAGAATGTGGACACGAGGCAGCGCAGATAAGGACAGAGCGGCTAAGTATGATGGAGCAGAGCACTTTGCCAGGCTCATTGCAGTGTGTGTAATTTATAGAGCTGATAATACTCGAGCAAATGCACACACACCCTAAAGCACACGGCTCATAAATCGCTCCCATTACACACACACACACACGGATCTGAGATCACACTCGGCCTCCGACAGGCCACCATACTGAGACGAGCTACTTTCTCAATCCCGCCTTCCTCCGAATGTCAGTCAGAACGTGTCTGGTGTCCTTCTTAAGTTTTGCGCTGGACCTGCGAGGCTAACGTAGCGAACAGTTAATGAAAGATTACAGATTACAATGATCAGGAGTATGGGTGTTCCTAATAAAGTGGCCAGCGAGTTGGTCAACGAAAAGGAAGATTCCGATTTACTCACGTAAACATGTCCTCTAAACGGAACTAGTGCGTTCTGAATATCGAGGAGATCATGGTGGAGTATTTTCTATTTACTAAGTGTCTGAGTAAGACGACGTCGTCATGTCGTGTCGTGTCTAGAGCGAGACGTCGACGCGAAGAAGCCGTGCAGCGGTGAGCAGGTGTCAGACACGTGGGCGGCCGCGTCGGCTCATTTAAACAGCGAGGGAGCATTTTGTCTGATTAGGAGTTTGAAACAGAGCCAGACAGAAGGGGCGGGTCAGGCACAAGAGGGTTGATATTTCGTGGTGAGAAATTCAGAAATTGGATTCTTTTTCTTTTTCTCTCTGTCTCTCTGTACTGGTCACGGCATCAAGCAGGAGTGATCGAGAGCAAAAGAAAAAAAAAAAAAGCCTTGTTTTCTCGACTTCACCTCGAATTAATTCCAGCAGCTTGTAACCGACGGAACAATAGCGCCGGACGCCGAATAAAACGTTTTAATTATGCGGATTTCATTTTTCGTGCTCGCAAATCGATTCGACACTCCCTGCTGAGTCTAAGAATGAGGAGAGGAAGAGGATGTACAGAGCGTCACCCCTGAACAGATTTATGCGGATATTCGAGGTATTAATTTGAGTCATTCAAAGCGAGGATTGGGAGTAGGAAGACACGGATTAATGACTCGGATAATCCCAGATAATTCATGCATCCGAATAAAAATCCTGCAGCAATGACTTCTCTAACCCCTAACGCCATGACCCCCAGCCTTAACGTTATTCCTAACCTCGAACTCTAACCTCGCAGCTCATTGGTTGCCTCGGCAGAGCAACGTGACGCTTCATCACATTTATTTACGTTAAAAATCTAGCGTTTCTCCAGCATCGCGCCGAAATTACGGTGGATTTGTCACCTATTACAGTGCTTTAGGAGTCTTATTTATTTATTTAATTTTAAATTTTTGTAATATTTCTAGAGATTTCGTTTTTAATATAAAATATATATCTTTACTTAATTCATCACCGGATGTCGTTGTAGTTATAGAGCTAGTTATAGTTCTAGCACTCACTAGCTGGACATATTTAAGCCCATATTTGTAATGAATATGGAATGGATTTTTAAAGAATTATAATTAATACAGCCCTTTAAGGATGTCATGAGGGTGTGTGTGTGTGTGTGTGAGGCCACATGTGAGCTTCAGCCATGCAGAACCTGGCCATCATGAAGCTGAAGAGATTTAATGGCCGATTGTAAATGTGGAAACAGCAGTGATGAGTCATATACGAGCTTTTCCGCCTCGTCAGCTGTTCTGACATCTGTGCGTTTCATCCTAACGCTCGTATTACGCTAATCGGTGCGTATTTTTGGGGCGTGAGATGCAGCTTCGGAGTAGATTGTATGGTAATTGCTTTTTCTGATTAATCAGCGTCACATTCAGGACGGCGTGCAGCTCACGCTCGGAACACAGCGCCATAAAAATCAGCGTAAAGTTGAAAAGGTTTGTGATGTGATAATCACAGGACACCATGTCAGTGGGTTTAATCTCGGCTGTGTTGCACAGTCTGTTCAGGCTATAATCCTGCCCCCCCCCCCCCCCCCCCAAAAAAAACCTGGAGTTAGACTGACCTGGTGGGGGCAGTAGAGGGAACAAACTGAAGCCCCGCCCACATGTTTACGTTTTCAAAGATGCTCACGTGAGAAAGAAGGAAAAGTTATGTTATACAGAAAGAAGCAATGAGGAAAAAGTAAAATAAATAAATAAATAAATACAATTTTAAAAAAAGAAAGAAAGAAGAGACTGTGAGAGAAAGAAAGAAAGGCTGTTATACAGAAAGAAGTAATGAGAAAAAGTAAAAAAAAAAAGAGAGAGAGAGAAAGAAAGAAAGAAAGGCTATGTTATACAGAAAGAAGCAATGAGAAAAAGTAAAAAAAAAAAAAGAGAGACTATGTGAGAAAGAAAGAAAAGAAAGACTGTTATACAGAAAGAAGCAATGAGAGTTTTTTTTAAAAAAAAGAGAAAGAGAGCATGCAAGAGAAAGAAAAAGAAAGGCTATGCTATACAGAAGGAAGCAATGAGAAAAAGTAGAATAAAAAAAGAAAAGAAAGAAGAGACTGAGAGAAAGAAAGAAAGAAAGAAAGAAAGGCTATGTTATACAGAAAGAAGCCATGAGTTTTTTTTAAAAAAAAAAAAAAAGAGAAAGAAGAGAGCATGCGAGAGAAAGAAAGGCTATGCTATACAGAAAGAAGCAATGAGAGTTTTTTTTAAAAAAGAGAAAGAAGAGAGCATGTGAGAGAAAGAAAGGCTATGTTATACAGAAAGAAGCCATGAGTTTTTTTAAAAAAAAAAAAAAGAGAAAGAAGAGAGCATGTGAGAGAAAGAAAGGCTATGTTATACAGAAAGAAGCCATGAGTTTTTTTAAAAAAAAAAAGAGAAAGAAGAGAGCATGCGAGAGAAAGAAAGGCTATGTTATACAGAAAGAAGCCATGAGGTTTTTTTTTAAAAAAAAAAAAAAGAGAAAGAAGACAGCATGCGAGAGAAAGAAAGGCTATGCTATACAGAAAGAAGCCATGAGAGTTTTTTTAAAAAAAGAGAAAGAAGACAGCATGCGAGAGAAAGAAAGGCTATGTTATACAGAAAGAAGCCATGAGGTTTTTTTTTAAAAAAAAAAAAAGAGAAAGAAGACAGCATGCGAGAGAAAGAAAGGCTATGCTATACAGAAAGAAGCCATGAGAGTTTTTTTTAAAAAAAGAGAAAGAAGAGAGCATGCGAGAGAAAGAAAGGCTATGCTATATAGAAAGAAGCCATGAGAGTTTTTTTAAAAAAAGAGAAAGAAGAGAGCATGCGAGAGAAAGAAAGGCTATGCTATATAGAAAGAAGCCATGAGAGTTTTTTTAAAAAAAGAGAAAGAGGAGAGCATGCGAGAGAAAGAAAGGCTATGCTATACAGAAAGAAGCAATGAGAGTTTTTTTAAAAAAAGAGAAAGAAGAGAGCATGCGAGAGAAAGAAAGGCTATGCTATATAGAAAGAAGCCATGAGAAAAAGTAAAAAAAAGAAAAAGAATTGTGTATGTGAGAGAAAGAAAAAGAAATGACTCTCTCGTTGCTTCTTTCTCGGTCTCTCTCTGTAATTCTTTGTAAAAGAGTTGTACTTCACCAGAGTAATTATGTGTGTGTGCGCGTGTGTGTGTGTGAGTGAGAGAGAGAGAGAGATTAACATGTAAAGCCTCATGGATGAATAATTCAGTGAGAATTTCCATATCACTTTGTATATGCCTGGCAGGGGCTCTTGTGTTTCTACCACAATAAACACGCACACACGCACACCCAACACAGCAAGCTTTCTCTTCCTCTCCCTCACGGCTTTAAATGATGACCTTCAACTCAGTAAAAAAAAAAATCTTTTACTTTTCATTTTCATGGACGATGTGTGTGCGCACGTGTGTGTGTGTGTGTGTGTGTGAGAGAGAGAGAGAGAGAGAACCCGGGAATAAAGCAGCCTGTTTCCCCAGAGATACGATGAGCAGACTCTCCACTTTCCATCTCTCAGGTGTGTGAAATTTAAAAGATGATCATGTAATCTCAGTCTCACATTGGTCACATGTTAATCTCAGAAGTTTAGCAGTTTTCGGCACGGAACAAAAGGGAGAAAAACTTCTGTAAAGACTGACGAGCGAAGTGGCCCGGATTCACTATATGCTCTCTCTACCTCGGGTTTCCAGTCTCCAGTGCGTCTCCAGCTGTGCTGAACCATGTGGTTTTCTTTGGTGGATCTAAATTGCTGTGGTTTAAGAGAAATAAAACACTCGGGGACGTGATGTTAAAGGAAAATAATCAACCTCGGTGTGGTAACAGTACCTCTGCTTCATCTGCTTCACCACCCGAAAATTCAGCTCCAGTTCCTTTAAGAAGTAAACTTTTAAAGTTCCTCAGAAAGTTCCTCGGTCCTGGAATAAAGTTAATGTGGTGGAAAATGACCTCAAGTTCCACAAAAAACAGGCTGTCCTCGAGTCAGTGTGACAGCCTGATACACACTCACACACACACTCTCTCTCTCACACACACACGGCGCCAACAAACCGCAGTTTAAATTAAGACCAAACTTTTGACATGAAGTAACCCAGAGCATCTGTCAGCTATCATCAGAGTGAGAAGGGCTTCACTTGTTAGAAAGATTTTTTTTGTGCATTTATTTGAATATAAATGAGCATTTAATATATATATTTTTTGAAAATGTACTTTGTGTAGAGGTTCATCAGGAGGGTGTGTTTGATCAGCACTTCAGTGAAAAAGCAACACCACCATCACTGCGTATACTGAACTTTCATCTATATGATTATTCGCCACTGATTCCGTTAAATTATGCAGTTAAATAAAAATCACAATTCAACAATAATTTGGCACAATTAATCACTGCATAACGGTTCCCATGGCGATTAACATGTTTGTGTTTAGTTATTTTGTTCTAGCCCTTTCTCCACCCATGTCCTGTCACTGCTTTGCTATCTGATTGTGCTCGCCTGTTCCGTGTTGGTCACTGATTAGTTTGTTTATTTGTAGTGGCACCAAATCTTTCGTAATTTTCACTCAAAGTTCTAAATTCTTTTGAGACCAAGCCCGAGTTTCTGAGTTCTTTAGAGACTGTATCTATCTGTCCATCCGTCCGTCTATCTATCTCTCTATCTATCAATCTATTTGTCTATCAATCTATCTATCTCTGTCCATCTATCTATGTCTGTCCATTTATCTATTTGTCTGTCCATCTATCCATCCGTCCGTCCATTTGTCTGACTCCAGTCTGTCTATCTCTGTCTGTCTGTCTATCTCTGTTTGTCTGTCCGTCAATCTACCTATTTGTCTAACTATCTGTCTGTCTGTCCATCCATCCATTTATCTATTTGTCTGTCTGTCTGTCCATCTGTCTATTTATTTGCCTGTCTGTCTGTCTATCCATCTGTCTATCCGTCTGTCCATCTATCCATTTGTCTGTCTGTCTGCCCATCTGTCTATTTGTCTGTCTGTCTGTCTGTCTATCCATCTCTGTCTGTCTGTCCGTCCGTCCATCTATCTATCCATTTCTGTCTATCTCTGTCTGTCTGTCTGTCTGTCTATCTATCTATGTTTGTCTGTCTGTCTGTCCGTCAATCTACCCATTTGTCTGTCTGTCTGTCCATCCATCTGTCCATCTGTCTGTCCATCTGTCTATCTATTTGCCTGTCTGTCCGTCCGTCCGTCCGTCCATCCATCCATTTGTCCATCTGTCTATCCATTTGTCTATCCATTTGTCTGTCTGTCTGTCCGTCTATCCATCTATCCATTTGTCTGTCTGTCTGTCCGTCCGTCTATCTATCCATTTGTCTGTCTGTCTGCCCATCTGTCTATTTGTCTGTCTGTCTGTCTGTCTGTCTGTCTGTCTATCCATCTCTGTCTGTCCATCCGTCCATCTATCTATCCATTTCTGTCTATCTCTGTCTGTCTGTCTGTCTGTCTGTCTATCTATCTATGTTTGTCTGTCTGTCTGTCCGTCAATCTACCCATTTGTCTGTCTGTCTGTCCATCCATCCATTTGTCCATCTGTCTGTCCATCTGTCTATCTATTTGCCTGTCTGTCCGTCCGTCCGTCCATCCATCCATCCATTTGTTCATCTGTCTGTCCATCTGTCTATCCATTTGTCTATCCATTTGTCTGTCTGTCTGTCCGTCTATCCATCTATCCATTTGTCTGTCTGTCTGTCCGTCTATGCATCTCTGTCTGTCCGTCTGTCCATCCATCTATCTATTTGTCTGTCTGTCTGTCCATCTGTCTATCTATTTGCCTGTCTGGCCGTCTATCTATCTCGGTCTGTCCGTCTGTCCGTCTGTCGATCCATTTGTCTGTCTGTCTGTCCATCTGTCTATCTATTTGTCTGTCTGTCCGTCTATCCATCTCTCTCTGTCTGTCCGTCCATCCATCTATGCATCTGTCTGTCTATCGATCTGTGTCTCTCTCTGTCTGTCTGTCCATCTGTGTATCTATCTATCTATCTATCTATCTGTCTGTCTGTCTATCTGTGTGTGTCTGCCTGCCTGCCTGTCTTTCTGTCTGTCGGTCTGTGTCTGCCTGTCCGTCCGCATGGTTTGTTCCACAGCACATGAATCCAGTCCTCTCCTGACTCATCTCCTTTATCCCCACAGAGAGATTTGACGGAGTGTTTTGTCAGCCTGTTCTCTTTGGCCTCCAGCTGAATGTTGCGTCTGTCGAACTTGTTCAGCAATAATTGTATTTGTGCATGAAAAATTTCTAATTATCATCCAATTATGCGGCGCTTTGCAAATCTGCTTCGCTCCCCCCCCCTTTCATAAACACGGATTTTACAGCAACATGGCCAAGCTCAGAGTAAGCATATTTATTCTGTGACATTTATCACAAGTCTGTGCTTAAAAGTGCGGAAAGACTTCGCATCAATTTGAGAAGCTAATTGTGTTGCTTAAGGGTGCAGCTGGAGATTACTTCATAAAAGGATTAAGAAACTTTACGTAATAGAAAGAAGGACCGGACAGGGGCTTGGGGAGTTTAACTCGTAATGTAGTTCTCTCCTTGTTTTTTTAAAAAATTTTTAAACCTCCTTTATTTCTCTTTGCATTATTGTTAGTGATTCTAGAAGCAAAGTACTTTCTGATTATCTCTAATGTCTCAGGTCATTTGTAACTTCACGATATATTTATTTGTCCTGTGTTAGTTAGCATCAAGTAAGGAATAAAACACCACACAGAAGTTGATTATTTTCCCCCAAACAGCACGTCTTAACTGAAGTATCTATTCCTCTTATACCATAATTTTCCCATGTTGTGGAATGTCTGAAAACGTCAAGTTAGTTCCTGTTCTCACTTACGTTCTACTAGCTATATCGTTCCCTCGCCACCACCTCACCTTTTCCGTTCATGTTACCGTTAAACTTCTCTATCCCGAAGGCGTCAGAAAACTCACCACGGACCGTTACAAAGTGCGACACTGGAGACTCCTTCCATAAACATTAAATAAACGTCTCCTTACTAAAACCTTTTCAACATATTAAAAGCTAATCGGTTATTTTGCTAGCCTAGCTAATACTTCGTATCGCATATATTGCGTAATTACAGCCTCAACAAACAAACAAAGTGTTTGATTAAGTGTTCGTCGTTTCTCCTCGGTGTGCAGCCTGTTTTGTATTTTCGTCTTGTTCCTCCTCTGTTATAGGTCAATAAAATAGATTGTGGCTGTGTGTGTGTGTGTGTGCGCGCGCATGCTAAAAACTAATTGGACAGATTGACATCCCTGCTTCTCATTACACCCACTTTTTATCCCTTCAGCTTGAATGAATGATGAAATCGCCGCCTCGGAATCTGATTAAGATCCGTGTGTGTTTCGGGAGCTTGTGCAGACGTGCTCGAGTCGCCATTTGGCCCAAAAAAAAACCCCACCATAACCTGAATTATTACATTTGATCAGCTCGGAGTAAAACCGTTCTGACTGGAAGCGAGTTTATTTATTAGGAAAATCATTGAGACGTATTTGAGCCGTGTTTCATTTCACATTCATTGAGTGTTTGTTACTTATTAGGGTATTTTTTGGGGGGGTAATATTTTCCGTACTTCAGACTTCATTCAATTCAAATGTCATATGAAAATATTAGCTCTAACAGAACAAGGTGTATCGAATTACACGGTCTGAATGACTCTCGGTGAGCCGGGAAGCGGAGGTCGCTGCAACCTTGCAGTTTGATTTTTATTTCTTTATGCAGGCGTGCATTATGTTTGCGCTTACAGAGCACATCTCTACTGCCAGACTCAACACGCTTCACTGAGCAAAACAGCACCACGCCATAATTGTGTTCACCTGTTTATTCGGTAGTCATGATTTCGTGTATTTGCATCGCGTCGTCTCATTGTTTTGCATATTTAGAGCAACGTCATCTGTTTCCGAGATGAACATATTGCTCTGAGACGCAAGCAGATTTAATATACGTTAGATATTCACGATTCGCTGAATTTCTGAATACAAATCTCTTACAGAACGCTTTTTTATTATTATTATTATTATTATTATTCATACATAAAATTGCTAAAGTACAACTTACTCAGATAAACCGATTTATTCAATATCAGGAACTTCACAGTGAGATTTTCTAATAAATTCTATTAGAATGTAATACTGAGCATTTTATTCATACAGCATTTTTCATTTTCAGTACATCTGTGTACAAGTTAAGAAGTTTGCAAGTACGTAAATATAGAGGTAGATAAAGTAAATAAGCAAAAAGTTCTAAGTAGTGAATAAATAGTAAGTAAGTAGTAATTAAGTGTGTACTGTAGGTAAGGGTAAGTTGTCAGTAGTAACTAAACTAATAATTACATGTGTAGGTAAATATTAAGTTGTAAGTATATAAGTAAAAATAAGAGAAATAACTAAATAGTTATGTGTGCAATAGTTATGTATGTGGGTAATAAATAGTTATTAATGAGTAAATAGTAAGTGAATAGTTATTAAGTAAGTAAATATGTAGTTAGTAATAATTACGTGCGTAGGTAAGTATTAACTTATAAGTAAATAAGTTAGCAATACGTGTAGGTAAGTGTGTGGAGGTAAGGTTAAGTTCTAAGCATTAACTAAGTAACTAGTAATTACATGTGTAAGTAAGTATTAATTCATAAATAAATAAACAAATACACAGTAACTAAGTGTGATGGTAAGATTCAGTTGTAAGTAAGTTAATGAGTAAATAGTAAGTACGTAGTTATTAAGGAAATAAGTACGTAGTAATTGAGTGAGTAAGTTAATAAGGAGGTGTCTAGGTATGATTACGTTTCATTAAATAACTAACCAAGAAAGCAAATATGTAGTAAAGAAGTAACTAAATATAATAAGCATTAGTAGTACTTAATTGTGTAGGAAAGTTGTACATATGCAAATAAGTATGTAATGATTAAGTGGGCAAGTATATAAGTAAGCAAATGTCAAAGTAAGTAGTAATTTAGTGTCTAAAGTTAAATTGTATGTAAATAAGTAAATAAATAGTAAGTAGACCGGTACATTTCCTGAAGAAAATGTGAGTGGTGCTTGCCGTGGCAAAATTCAGAACGGGCGCCAATACTTTCAATAGCCGCCCGCGTAGAGTGCCAATACTTTCGAGAGCCAGACTGATGGGTTGCTAGCAGGTTTTAGCGTGATGCTAGCATGCTTTAGCATCATGCTAGCCTGTTTTAGCATCATGCTAGCCTGTTTTAGCATCATGCTAGCCTGTTTTAACATCATGCTAGTATGTTTTAGCAAGTTTTAGCATGATGCTAGCATGTTTTAGTGAAGGTTGCGTTGTAAATAGGTAAGTGCTAATTACATGTGTTGGTAAATATTAAGCTGTAAGTAAGTAAATAGCAGGAACGTAAATAAGTAAGCAAATAAGAAATTAGTAATTAAGTGAGTGGGTAAGTATTAATAGATAGATAGATAGATCTGGATAGGTAAATCATTAATATTCTGCTCAGTGGTCCTTCTTCTTCTTCTTCAGGCTTCTGTATTCCTACAGCTTATTTACACGTTTAACCTCCAATACGTTGTGCATAAAATCTCCCACAAGAGAGTGAAATAAAGTGAAAATAATAACGCAAAAAAAAAAATTAAATAAATAAAAAAATACAGCTGTGCGTCTATTTACGGAAGTCATTAATCCGGGCTATTAAAGTCTAATCCAATTAGCATTTCATCAGCAGGAAATCTTCTCATGCCATTCTGAGTTTACGACATCTGATTGGCATTTTCACGGCTCAGTCAAACGAAGGCGTCTTTTCATCTCGGACCTTACTGCCAGCTCGTATTAGCACGATCTACATACGGAGACGGTTCTGAGATGGCGCCCGAAGGAGAATCCTGGGTGAATAAAAATGTGACATTCACACTGAAGTTGATTTGCATAACTTTATTCATACATCACCTTTCATACATGATGAAATGCCAAGGTGAGTTATAAGAAAGAATAAGTTACAGGTAATAAATATAAACAACTGACAGATAATTGGCTCAAGATACGATAAATATTTAAAACCAGCAGTAGAATACGACATTTACAACATCGATGTTATTCGAATATGTGATCGTTTCTATAATAAAAAGCGCATTCACAGGGACTCGTCTATATAAAGAGAATAAAAATGTGTGGAATCTGGACAGAGATGTTTATTTAACATTCATGGAAGGAGTCTCCAGCGTCAGCGCGTTGTAACAGTCAGAGATAAAGCTGGAAGTTTTCAGAGTTTACACATTGCAGGGTTCTTATTTGCGATAACACAATAAGCTGTGTTTTTTTTTTATTATCATCATTAACTTCAAGAGAGAGAAAGAATTTTAAAAGCCGTTAAAAACGCAAGTGAGAACTCGCTTCATATCATCACACCACATAGAGTCTACAATTCAGTGTAAAATATATTTGTCATGACCTGTTTTTCTATAAACAGCTGTTTATTCATCACTCGGAAAAAAAATTTCCACAGATGACAAACTTGCTTGTCACTTTCACGATGACAGATTATTTTTCTTATAGTTGATGCTTGTGCACTTCTTATACGCTCATTGTTTGTGAGAGGTTTTTGAATAAATAAGGCTGGGATAAAGTTCACAGCACATTCTGAATGAATTAATATGTAAGGGGGGGGGGGGGGGAACCACATCATCATCCCAACACTAATACAAATAACTGATTTATTATATAGTGCATCCGCCAATTTTAAGGACATTTCAATTCGATTGTACTCGGTTCGTTTCAGAGGGAAAAATTTCGGTTTCAGAAAACACGAATACTCAACAGGAATAAAGCATTTTAAAAAATGGACATGCAAAAGTCTGTAAATAGTTCATTTCCAAATAGATAAAGCTGAATGAATGCGGTTCAGATAAAGGCAACACATTCTTCTGGACCCAGTGCGTGTTAAAATTTAATAACATTAAAAAAATATATTATACTCATAATGAGATTAATTTATAGATTTCCTTTGCAAAAATACAAGGTTACAAAATAGGTTCTGATAAAACATGACACAACCTGACCGAATTAACGTGAGCTGAAAAATAGAATAAAATATAATAGACGTTTTTAATCTGGAGAGATTTATGTTATGTTAAAATGCCATGTTTTTCCTTCTTATTATTTTTAAGTTGAATCTTCTGTTAAAAATGCTTTAGATCTGTGTTTTTATCAAAGCTGAGATAAAAAAAAAGTATGCAACTAAAACCAGGTCAAGTGTGATGGGTTGTTCGATTGTTCTTCAAGGGTTCTCTGGATTCTTAGCTTCTGAAACTTGTAACCTTTTCTGAGAGGAAATCATGCTGTTGGTGGTTGCAAGTTATATCCTTGGGATGCGCTGGGATGCATCATTGATGTTCCTGGGGTTCTTGGGACTTTCAGACCGCCCCCACCCAGGTGACCAGGTCAGGGTTCATCAAGTCCCAGCGGCAACTAGCCAAGGATCCGCCCTTTTTATGTAAAAATCCCCTAGAGACCCCCCCTCGACCCCCTGCAGCTTCAGATACTAAGCGTAGTACCGCATGGAGATACTATCGTTTGGCCCTTTTCCTGGCTGCTCCATTTATTCCATGTATTGTCAGAGTTTTGCAGAGTGAGTGCCCTGTAAACCCCTGGCAGCCCATGTTTACGGGCTTACAGTGAGCCCACAAGCTCAGGGTACTTGGCACACACACTTCTGCTCTTTCTTACATGACCACTTGCTTGGTGGTGTCTGAAAAGATAACCAAGGTGGAGTTGATTTTATGTGATCTGGGAACTTCAATCTTTTCCCAAATCCACACTCAGTTGTCCGTCTGTGGACGGGGTTTCACTCCGGCCTTTACAAAATAAATACTTTTCTTTTCAGGTGATGCTTGCTGTAGTGGATGGCTGTGGTGACAGTTTCAGTGACTGCCCATCACCGATGGCTTTGGGGCAGCTGCTCAAGAGATGTTTGAGGGACGCTTTCCCAGATCAAAGAGGACAAGAAGGCATCTCGCTCTTACCTCTGGTAAGCAGGGCTTGGTAGGGTGTCATATACAGCTTGGACCAAAAATCTGACATGGAAGTCAGATTTCCAGAAGTGTGATCAAGTGAGCTTAATTTGCAGTGTGTTCTCCCACCTAATCCAAGGTCCTGCTGTCCAAGACTCAACATTCTTCTAGCTTGTACCTCCTCTACAGCTTCTTGCACTTCCTTCTGATGATGATGTTGCTCGTTACAATGTTTTTTTCAGTCTGGCTGCTTGGGAAGCAGATTGGCCCATTTGCCCTGTTGCCACCACCCCTTCAGATCTCTGTCTGCCCTCCATTTTCTGCCTGCTTAGACCTTGAAGCCAGCTGCCACTATTTTGGTGTCTCTGGAGTCTCTGTACTACATGGCTTCTCGTGTTTGAATCGCCAAAAAAATCTTCAGAAAAGCCACTGAAACGGAGTTGCAGGATGATGTTCTTATACAGAGCAGCACTGTTCAGGCTCCTGGGGCAAACCAAGCCACGTCCAAAGATATCTGCTGACTTTCTTCTCCAGGGCTTCCACAGTTGTCAGGGGAATTGCATGTAAGAGCAGGTTCCATAAAAGTCTGGGTAGAATTGCATGCTGGTAGATCCAGGTCTTCAACCTACCAGGCAAAACAGATTTGTTGACCTTGGTGAGCCAGGCATCCCCTGGGGGGATGTTTCTAAGGGTACTACAAAGAACTCTTAATGATTACACCAGAGGAGCAACCAAAGAACCTTTAAGTGTTCTAAATGATCCACACGGAGCTTAAAGCAACTCAGAATGAAGTCACTTATTTCAAAGAAATCCCTCACCCCTTGTGCTTGAATGTTGTGTTCCTGTCTCAGCTAAAAGTGCACATTTTAGCTTCTGACATTTGTTTACTGAGTAATGAAATTGACCTTTCTGTGCTGACGGGTAGAAATAATTTAAACTGATCCAACCTGCAACTGCTGTCCTGAATAAATTTTTTTTTTTAAAAAGTCACTACAGAATTTTCTTTTTAATTCAGAAATGTTTTTTACAACCTGTTTATTATTAGTCTTAGACAATGTAGAGTGTCCACCATACAAGTCCCTTGTCATGAGCTGTCATTTTAGAAATGATAATGTACTGTATTAGATGAAGCACGTTAATGTAAACCTGTGATTTGCAGCTGCACCGTTGTCAGAGCTGCGGTTCTAGAAAATGAATCAACACTTTCTGACCAATCGCACTGGGTTAACAAGATCCGATCAAGATCCACAGATTTACGCCGTGTCTTAAGTAGCCAAAACTCCAGGTAAGTAATTAGCATTCTCTCTTTCCTTCAGCTGCTCAATCGTTTCCCTCTGATTGTGATCTAATCTGTATTCCACACAGCTATTCGATGCAGCAGCAGCTCATTGTGAGGGAGGGAAAAGCATGTGTGTTTATTTGACCTCGATGATTTGAGATTTAGTCGAAGGTCATGATAAATATGCAGGCTTTTATCTGTGGGAGTGGAAGAGCGCAATGATGAAAGCGCTTAATGCGGTCAGCAGAGCCTTCCTGTCCTACTTACAGTCCTATTACACCAATAACAGTGTGATTATATCGAGACGTTGAGCTCGTGAGAGAGAAGAGATAGGATGTAAACACAGATTTTAATATTCAGGTCAGAGTCCAGAGCCGAGGCAGAAACTGTCATTATCGACAGGTTTAAAATTTTTGTTGTTGTTACAATGCAAAGAGTTACAATAAGCCCGAAATGCAGTTATTATAGAGTATATTAGCACATATGATAATGATAATGAGTCTTTATTGATCACATATACATTACAGCACAGTGAAATTCTTTTCTTCGCATATTAGGAGGTTGGGGTCGGAGCACAGGGTCAGCCATGATACAGCGCCTCTGGAGCAGAGAGGGTTAAGAGCCTTGCTCAAGGGCCTAACAGTGGCAGCTTGGCAGTGCTGGGGTTTGAACCCCCGACCTTCCGATCAGTAACCCAGAGCCTTAGCCGCCAAGCCAACACTGCCCCCTGCAGTGGGGGGCATGAATTCTGGATGATGAATTCTGGATTCTGATTGGTCAGAAGGTGCGGATTCATTTTCTAGAACAGCAGTTCTGACAATAGTGTAGCTGCAAATCACAGGTTTATATTAAGTAACTCATTTTAATAGGTTACTGTTGCTTTAGTAACAGCTCGTTCACAGGGACGTGTACAGCTAGCTGGTGAGGGAACGACAGTTTATAGCTGCTTTAACGTAAGGGAGATCAAGAACTTGCTTCACAGACATTCCACCAACAACAGTGTATGTAAATGTAACTATAAACATATAAAAATGTACAATATTCCTCCTAAACTTCAATAAAATACATCGATCGATCTATCTATCTATCCAAGTTGTTTTAAGCATTGAAATTTAAGAGGTGAAATACAAAATATAATATATATATATATATATATATATATATATATATTATATTATATATATAGATATTATATAGAGAGAGAGAGAGAGAGAGAGTGTCACCGAAAACTAAAGAGGTGTTTTTGATGTTGCTACCAGTTAGCATCAGAGCCAAATTCGGAATTTAACTATATCTGTTTAATTCAGCCACTGTGTGTCTTCTACAACTTCGTTTAATGAATAAAACATGCGTATGAAGCATGGGGATTTAGCTCACTCAATCAAGCTTGCTAATCCTTTGAAGAACGAACATTAAAGCGTATTCTCACCATCGCTATGCAGCACTGAACGAAGGATTGAAAGGAAGCAGCATCTTGAACAGGACTATGTTAAAAACTTTCAAACATAAAGGAATGAGAGACACTTTTGGCTCTGCACAATCCTGGTAAATAGAAAGAAAAGAAAAAAAAAACATTGTGACGAATGCTAAGCATGGTGTATGTGTGTGTTCAAGCTCAGCACACAGTAATGTAATTACTCAGCCGTTTCACTGCTGCAGGCTCAAACAGACATATGGGATGCCACAAGAGTGTAAACGAATGTTCCTGCTGTGTGTATCAGAATAGTCTGTGCTTTCAGCACGGGGAGGACGATGTTCTTCTCTCCTGTGCTCAATCAGAGCAACATAGCTAATAATAGGCATCAGTTGCTTTGTACCTTGCCACACCTTATTTACTGTGACAGACAGAGGCCACACCTCCATCACTGTGGCAGACACATAGGCAATGTCTCCTTTATTAAGATTAACAGACAAAAGCCACACCTCATTTTTGAGGACTAATAGACACATATGCCACACCTCCTTCATTAGGACTAACAGATACTTAGGCCACACCTCCTTCATTCGGATTAACGGACACCGAGGCCATGAGTCCACTACAGTCATGACTTCATCAGGACTGACACAGAGGTTAAACCTCCTTCTTTAGGACAAAGTATTATAAGCCCTGCCTCCTTCACAATGACTAACAGACACTTTAGCCACACCTCCATCATTAGGACTAGTAGACACAGAGACTGTACTTCCTTTACTAAAATTTTTATGAACACCTCATTCAATAAGTGAAGAGACCATGCCTCTTTCACTATAATTAACAGACACAGAGGCCCTGCCTCCTTAACCAGGACTAATAGACCCAGAGGCCCCACCTCTTTCCCTAGCACTAATAGACCCAGAGGACCCACCTATTTAATTAGGACTAATAGACCCAGAGGCCCCACCTCTGTCCTCAGGACTAATAGACCCAGAGGCCCCACCTCTGTCCTCAGGACTAATAGACCCAGAGGCCCCACCTCTGTCCTCAGGACTAATAGACCCAGAGGCCCCACCTCTTTCTTTAGCACCAATAGACCCAGAGGCCCCACCTCTTTCTTTAGCACCAATAGACCCAGAGGCCCCACCTCTTTCCTTAGAACCAATAGACCCAGAGGCCCCACCTCTTTCCTTAGAACCAATAGACCCAGAAGCCCCAGACTCTTTCCTTAGAACTAATAGACCCAGAAGCCCCACCTCTGTCCTTAGGATTAATAGACCCAGAGCCCCACCTCTTTCTTTAGCACCAATAGACCCAGAGGCCCCACCTGTTTCCTTAGCACCAATAGACCCAGAGACCCCACCTCTTTCCTTAGAACCAATAGACCCAGAAGCCCCAGACTCTTTCCTTAGAACTAATAGACCCAGAGCCCCACCTCTTTCTTTAGCACCAATAGACCCAGAGGCCCCACCTCTGTCCTTAGGACTAATAGACCCAGAGGCCCCACCTGTTTCCTTAGGACTAATAGACCCAGAGGCCCCACCTCTTTCCTTAGGACTAATAGACCCAGAGGCCCCATACTCTTTCCTTAGCACTAATAGACCCAGAGGCCCCATACCCTTTCCTTAGCACTAACAGACCCAGAGACCCCACCTCTTTCCTTAGCACTAACAGACCCAGAGGCCCCTCACCTCTTTCCTTAGCACTAACAGACCCAGAGGCCCCTCACCTCTTTCCTTAGCACTAACAGACCCAGAGGCCCCTCACCTCTTTCCTTAGCACTAACAGACCCAGAGGCCCCTCACCTCTTTCCTTAGCACTAACAGACCCAGAGGCCCCTCACCTCTTTCCTTAGCACTAACAGACCCAGAGGCCCCTCAAGTCTTTCCTTAGCACTAACAGAGCCAGAGGCCCCTCACCTCTTTCCTTAGCACTAACAGAGTCAGAGGCCCCTCACCTCTTTCCTTAGCACTAACAGAGTCAGAGGCCCCTCACCTCTTTCCTTAGCACTAACAGACCCAGAGGCCCCACCTCTTTCCGTAACACTAACAGACCCAGAGGCCCCACCTCTTTCCTTAGCACTAACAGACCCAGAGGCCCCACCTCTTTCCTTAGCACTAACAGACCCAGAGGCCCCTCACCTCTTTCCTTAGCACTAACAGAGCCAGAGGCCCCTCACCTCTTTCCTTAGCACTAACAGAGCCAGAGGCCCCTCACCTCTTTCCTTAGCACTAACAGAGTCAGAGGCCCCTCACCTCTTTCCTTAGCACTAACAGACCCAGAGGCCCCACCTCTTTCCGTAACACTAACAGACCCAGAGGCCCCACCTCTTTCCTTAGCACTAACAGACCCAGAGGCCCCTCACCTCTTTCCTTAGCACTAACAGAGCCAGAGGCCCCTCACCTCTTTCCTTAGCACTAACAGAGCCAGAGGCCCCTCACCTCTTTCCTTAGCACTAACAGAGCCAGAGGCCCCTCACCTCTTTCCTTAGCACTAACAGACCCAGAGGCCCCACCTCTTTCCGTAACACTAACAGACCCAGAGGCCCCACCTCTTTCCTTAGCACTAACAGACCCAGAGGCTCCTCACCTCTTTCCTTAGCACTAACAGACCCAGAGGCCCCACCTCTTTCCGTAACACTAACAGACCCAGAGGCCCCACCTCTTTCCTTAGCACTAACAGACCCAGAGGCTCCTCACCTCTTTCCTTAGCACTAACAGACCCAGAGGCCCCACCTCTTTCCGTAACACTTACAGACCCAGAGGCCCCACCTCTTTCATTAGGACTAATAAACCCAGAGGCCCAACCTCTTTCATTAGCACTAATAGACCCAGAGGCCCCAGCTCTTTCGTTAGCACTAATAGTCCCAGAGGCCCCACCTCTTTCATTAGGATTAATAAACCCAGAGGCCCCACCTCTTTCATTAGGACTAATAAACCGAGAGGCCATGCCTCTTTCAGTGAGACTGATAGTTGTAGAAGCCACACCTTCACTGGGCCAACAGTCATATTCATACAGTGGGTTTCTCTAAGGAAATATATAACAGCATAAATTATTTAAATATCCACTAATGACTGATTTTTATTTAACTCAGTAATGACCACAGTGTCCACCAGGCACAGCACAAAGCAGCTCCTTCACTTCCACATCTCAGAGTCGTCGCTCTTCCCTGGCCGAGTGAGCTGTGTGCGCGCGCGCGCTCACACACACACACACACACACACACACACACACACACACACACACCCTTAATGCCTCACATCAATCTGCTGCAGTGTGTTATTACGGAGCAGACGCAGGTACGATGGAGGCATTTCAGACCTGAAATAACCCTTTTAATGGAGAGTCAGAGGCCAATGAGGAGTGAAGAGGATGAAAATCAGATGAGCGTCAGACCACCACAGGGAATTTAATCAGTGTGGTTTTTCAGTCAGTCGTCTACTCATCCATTTATTCAAACCTGTCAAGGCTGTGACAGCCGTTAACATCTGCACAAAGACCACACTGGTTTACATTTATTTTTCACAAAGTTCAAAACAGTATGCTGTTATGATCAGAGCACACTAGTAACAAATTGGGCAATTTATTATAGGCAATAAATCACATGATGAAAAACATAAGAGCTGACTGAAGGAAATCATTTTTTGGTTCTTACCTCATGATGAGGAGACATTCCTCTGTAAATGAAGCAATACAGAATTGTGATTAAGTTGTTTTTATGTTGTATGAGTTGTGTTTAGAGAGGTACATTTTGAGCTGTGTAATTTTAATTGATTTTTTTTTTGCATGTTTTTAGTTATATGCTTCAAGTTGAATGCTTTGAATCGTAATGTATATTTTCATTTGTACATTTCAAGTTGTATGTAATTTCTAGTTGTTCGTTTTACACGTTACTAGTTGTACATTGAGTTTTTAAATTAAAAGGTCGAGTTGAATGTTGTGTTGTATGTTTCAAAGGTATATATATGAAGTTGTATACTACTCTTGGTTTTAACCTTCAGTTTCACCTGTGAAGACTGCATTTGTTGTTAAAAAGGTTAAGCCAACATAAAGATCAGAAAGCTGTCTATGGGAGTAAAGCAAGCCATTCTGAAGCTGAGAAAAGAGGGGAAATCAAATCAGAAGCATTGCACAAGCATTGGGCATAGCCAATATGATGATTTGGGATGTCCTGATAAAGAAAGCAACCACTGGTGTACTGAGCAACAGGCACCAAATGGGTCAGCCGATGAAAACAACAGCAGCTGATGACAAACATTGTGAGAGCTGTGAAGAAAACCCCCAAAACAACAACATTTAGTGACATCACCAACAACCTCTACAGGGCAGGGGTGAAGGAATCACAATTCATAGTTCAAAGATTTCAAGTGCAGAAATATAGAGGTCATACCACAAGACGCAAAACCATTCGTCAGCAGTAAGAATCGGAAAGCCAGATTGGAATTCACAAAGAAATACGGAGATGATCCACAAAAATTCTGGAACTCTAGAAAGGCCAAAGTGTGGAGAAAGAAAGGATCTGCTCATGATCCAGAACATACAAGCTCATCTGTGAAACATGGTGGAGGTAGTGTCATGGCTTGGGCTTGCATTGCAGTTTCTGGAACAGGCTCACTAACCTTTATTGATGATGGAACTCATGATGGTAGCAGCAGAATGAATTCAGAAGTTCACAGTAACCTTTTGTCTGCCAAGGAGAATCCACCCCCACTCCCCCCCGAAAACAAACCCCAAGGTAACATGAAAGGAGAACAACTAATGCTAACAAATATACACAGATACTCACTCACAAAGCAAATAAAAGAGTTTGGCTGCATTCTTTTGTCTCTCTTCTTTTTTTCTACTCTGCTGGGGTTTCATTGTTAATATATTTCCTTGCAATTTTAACTTCGACTTCGCTCTGCTGCTAATGTGACTCATGCTGGCTCTAGTGCTACCGAGTCTGTTATAATTTTCTCTAACTCTGGCCAGTGTCAAGCTGCTCGTGTATGCGCAGTACTAATGGAATGGTCTACTCTAACCCATGATAGGGGGCCCCGCATTCGTGTGGATGTAAGAATAACATTAAAACTTTAGTGGTGATATCCTGACTAAACAAAATATGAACGTAAATTAATACGTTATATATGATTTATATAGGTCTCTGGGTATTTGATGAATTGACCTTGTCATTCCAATAGTTTCGGAGGGTGATATGCTTCAATTGTATCTTATTAGTTGAATGATTTGAATTGTGGGAATGTTTGTAGTTTAATGTTTCTATTTAAATATTTCAGTTTGTATGTTTTGAGTTGATCATTTCGACTTGTGCGTACCAAGTTGTACATTTTAAGCTGTACATTTTGCAGTATGATACCGAGACTGACAAGCTGACTGGCCACACCTCCTTAATCAGGGCATGGCTTCTTTATGGGAACTGACAGGGACACAACAACATCATTCCCCAATTAGTTTTTCTCCAAAAAGCATTTGAAGGACAGAGATGTAGAGATTCTCACTCTCTCTAGCTGGCTCTTGTTTTTCTTCACACAGTGAAACTCCCACCGAGGGCTGAATTATCCCGACATCAGTGACTGCTCCAATGCGCTCATTGTCTTATTAGTAGATTTGTTTGAGTTTCATTCAATAATAAGATCAGAAAACTTATCAGCTCTTATTACCGACATATTTTTGGATTATCACACGCGCACATATGATGAAATTTCCAGCACCCTCTGTGATTTCTTATTTCACTCTGAACTGTTTCCAAGGTAACTGAAATGAAGTATGTCAGTAAGTGAAGTGGCAAAACTGGCTCTTGTGGGGCGAAAACACAAATCACAGCCGAGGATCAACGCATTACTACAGAAATGTCCGACTTCAGAGTCATATACTGTGTGTGTGTGTGTGTGTGTGTGTGTGTGTGTGTGTGTATATATATATATATATATATATATATATATACAGTGAGGGAAAAAAGTATTTGATCCCCTGCTGATTTTGTACGTTTGCCCACTGACAAAGAAATGATCAGTCTGTAATTTTAATGGTAGATTTATTTGAACAGTGAGAGACAGAATAGCAACAAAAAAATCCAGAAAAATGCATGTCAAAAATGTTATAAATTGATTTGCATTTTAATGAGGGAAATATGTATTTGACCCCTCTGCAAAACATGACTTAGTACTTGGTGGCAAAAACCTTGTTGGCAATCACAGAGGTCAGACGTTTCTTGTAGTTGGCCACCAGGTTTGCACACATCTCAGGAGGGATTTTGTCCCACTCCTCTTTGCAGATCTTCTCCAAGTCATTAAGGTTTCGAGGCTGACGTTTGGCAACTCGAACCTTCAGCTCCCTCCACAGATTTTCTATGGGATTAAGGTCTGGAGACTGGCTAGGCCACTCCAGGACCTTAATGTGCTTCTTCTTGAGCCACTCCTTTGTCGCCTTGGCCGTGTGTTTTGGGTCACTGTCATGCTGGAATACCCATCCACGACCCATTTTCAATGCCCTGGCTGAGGGAAGGAGGTTCTCACCCAAGATTTGACGGTACATGGCCCCATCCATCGTCCCTTTAATGCGGTGAAGTTGTCCTGTCCCCTTAGCAGAAAAACACCCCCAAAGCATAATGTTTCCACCTCCATGTTTGACGGTGGGGATGGTGTTCTTGGGGTCATAGGCAGCAGTCCTCCTCCTCCAAACACGGCAAGTTGAGTTGATGCCAAAGAGCTCCATTTTGGTCTCATCTGACCACAACACTTTCACCCAGTTGTCCTCTGAATCATTCAGATGTTCATTGGCAAACTTCAGACGGGCATGTATATGTGCTTTCTTGAGCAGAGGGACCTTGCGGGCGCTGCAGGATTTCAGTCCTTCACGGCGTAGTGTGTTACCAATTGTTTTCTTGGTGACTATGGTCCCAGCTGCCTTGAGATCATTGACAAGATCCTCCTGTGTAGTTCTGGGCTGATTCCTCACAGTTCTCATGATCACTGCAAATCCACGAGGTGAGATCTTGCATAGAGCCCCAGGCCGAGGGAGATTGACAGTTCTTTTGTGTTTCTTCCATTTGCGAATAATCGCACCAACTGTTGTCACCTTCTCACCAAGCTGCTTGGCAATGGTCTTGTAGCCCATTCCAGACTTGTGTAGGTCTACAATCTTGTCCCTGACATCCTTGGAGAGCTCTTTGGTCTTGGCCATGGTGGAGAGTTTGGAATCTGATTGATTGATTGCTTCTGTGGACAGGTATCTTTTATACAGGTAACAAGCTGAGATTAGGAGCACTCCCTTTAAGAATGTGCTCCTAATCTCAGCTCGTTGCCTGTATAAAAGACACCTGGGAGCCAGAAATCTTTCTGATTGAGAGGGGGTCAAATACTTATTTCCCTCATTAAAATGCAAATCAATTTATACCATTTTTGACATGCGTTTTTCTGGATTTTCTTGTTGTTATTCTGTCTCTCACTGTTCAAATAAACCTACCATTAAAATTATAGACTGATCATTTCTTTGTCAGTGGGCAAACGTACAAAATCAGCAGGGGATCAAATACTTCTTTCCCTCACTGTATATATATAAAATTTTTTTTTTTTTTTTTTTTTTAAACCTGCTTACTACTTACCCTATATTCACAATTGTGTGACAAAGTGACAGGAGCCTGTTCATTTTCTACTGTATGTACATGCATGACAAGTTTACTTTTTGATGCACAATGTGGTTTCATTGTATTCAGTCATACCTAAACTCTCCTTAAAATGTGTATAGAGACATTATGATGAAAAATAAAGCTCAGCAGGAAGTTGCAGAGATCATCAGTACCTCTGGTGAGTGTATGTAGCTAGTTCAGTTAGCTTGCTTTTGCTAATCTGGGAACAGAGCTGGTACAAAGTCGAGCACAAAACATGTAAATCAAACAACCAAAAATCACAGAGTTTAGGTTCTTTAATTTGTGTTTAACTAGCTAGAATTGACCAGATCTAGATCTACCAGATCTGGACAATGCATGCTCACAAGCAATAACGATAATCGGTCACTAGCTGCCCACAAGAAATAAACTACAAGTGACACAAGAGACTTGTCACTCGCTAATGTGAATGCAGCGTAATATTTTGCCACAGGATATCATTTTATCTGATAGAAATGGAGCAAATTTCCATTGGGGCTTAGAAAGGCTAAATCCACAAGCGTCCAACTCCAAACATGTCTCAGATGATTGATTATAAATAATATAAGGGCAAATTGGGTGAAATATTGCATTTAAAATGGGTCAAACTTAATGTGGAATATATTAGATTTTCAGTGGATACAAACAGTGTTTGTGCCTGAGGATTGGGATGTTACACCCACCTCCAACCGCCCCCACCACACACACACACGACTGGAGATACAGGTATGGAGTGTATTCAGCGTAGCGTGGTCGCTGTTTCACACCGGTGCTTTTAAGAGATCAGGGAATCAGCATCAAGCCGATGCACCCTGGCTAGAGCATCCTCGTGAAAGACACTTCCTATTTCTTTTACTGCAAACATCAGCCTCCGTGGCAACACCTTGTTACCATGACAACCACATCCTGCTTGAAAGGGTGACAAAAAAAAAAAATCACAAAAATTCTCTGACAATGTTCTGCAAATGGCACACGTTTCGTTCACACGTTCCCTTTTCAAAAAAAAAAGTGCATAATTTGAATAACAGCTCTGACAAAAACGTCAAAAGCACTGAAAATTGTGATTTTTTTTTTTCTTTTGAGCACTTTTCTCTCACAGAAACTAAAAGCAGGTCCATTTGCTCAGAACGTAATGAACCGTATGGCTGTTTGTCTCCACGAACCGCTTAAACCCAGACGGCATGGTCACGCTCCAATTAAGCGCAAGAGCTCTTTTTTTTTTTTTCCTTTTGACTTCTGAAGCAAAGTGCTGCTGGCAGCTTAATGACATAAAGACGATCGATTTTCAGCTGTAATTTATGTTAAAGAGACTGCACTCCTCGAACACCATTTACATGGGGACAAATCGAGAGATCTCAGTCTTGCGTTTGCCGCTCCATTTGTTTTATGGATCGACGTCGCCTGTTTATTTTGACCGAGGAACAATTTGTTGCAGTTGATCAATAAATGATTACTAGATGGGGGTTTTTTTCTTCCTTGTTTGTTTTTTTTTCCCCCCACAGGCTAAATTCTTTGGATGATTCATTCACAACAGCAGCAGAACAAACAGGCTTCTATGGTGATTATTAGCATGCCAGATTTAGCTCCATGCTGACCAGCAACTCATCCCAGATAACACAATGAGGGATGGCCCTGTGCCGGGGCCATGCTCGCGGCTTTCATCTGGACCACATGCTGGCATGGAATGGAATGGATCTAGCTGCCAGAACCTAGCCATATCTCTAGTGTGACATGGACCAGAGCTTACAGCTGGGCCACAGTGGAAATACAGAACAAGTGTTAGATATGGTTGGTTACTTTTGGGCCTGGTTAATTTAATTAACCCTCAGTGTGATCACCCCCCAACCCCACTGATGACTCCATCCAAGTCTACATGTTGTACATAATGTTTAGCTACTGTAGTGATACCATCTTATTTAGTACCTTATTAGTACCTTTCATACCCAGTGGCCAGAGAACAGATACAACAACGAATTGAACCAGCTGTTTGAGGCGTACACTCGCACTCTGCACACTAATACGATTAAAGATTTTTGTAAAATCACATTTATTTTTTGCTCAGGATTTCAGTATTTGCAGAATAAATCTCATTAAGAAAGCTGCCGGACAAATAAAGCTTCCTCGCTCTGCTACAATAACGTCTAAGATTTGTTCTAATACATTGTCATATGGGATGTCTATAGTAACGGCTGCTTCAGGCAGACTTGTACAGTGGACACTCCATGTAAACAGATGGGAAGAAGTGATGTCTATTTAACACAGAGAAGGAGTCTCCAGTGTCAACGCTTAAAAGCTGTAACTTTTAGTTTTCCAACATTTTCGAGACAGACGAGTTCTCTCTTGGTAGCATGTTTTCATGAGAACATGACAAGCTCCGGTTTTGTGTCTAATTAACTTCAAGAGACAGAAAAAAAGTGAGCGTTTATAGCTGCTATAATGTAAGTGACAACAGGAATTAACTTGCTCCGTGGACATTTTGCAACTCGAAATGTAATTATAAATGGATTTTTTTTTTTTTTTTAAATGATGTTTTCCTTAATAAATAGTGCTGTAATATAAGAGGAATAAAATAAAAACACTTTAGGATGTGCCGTTATTGGACAATAAATCAATGCCAGAGTAGTGTGATGTGTTGATTATTTTCCTGCAGAGACCATCATGTTTATTGCTTACTGGACTTGTGAAAACCGTGAACTTGCTTCTAAGCCAAAAAAAAATAAATAACTTGTGTAGGTTACCATGCAGGGAACAGTATGAATACTTTTAAACATGGCTGCTTATAGTTCTAGCATTTTTGGCCCACAATACACTCTGCCACTGCATACTACTGGCAGAATCATTATCTATGTGGTGTGGACCCCCAGATGAGCCATTATGGTTGAAAAGGACCTTACTTAAAACCTAATGTTCTTTTAAAATAACAAGGGTAACAAAGCGTAATTCCCTATAAAGTCCGTCCTGATGGAGAACACAAATGTCTGGAGGCATCGCTTGGTTAATCGGGGCAAACTGTGTCTAGATAAATGCATCTACAGGGGAGGGAAAACAGCAACGAAATTAAAGCAACAACTCCCACAAATGCATCGTAGTGATTGCATGGCTGTAGGGGACGTCGCCACAATTGCTACATAGGGAAATTAACGGATACGACACGCAGGAAATGTGCGCATGTTTGTGAATGTGTGCTTCTCTCCTGTGGACTGAATTAAAAAGGTTTTCATTTCCTTTCGTCCGTTTATGTGAGGCACAAAATGCCAAAGACGTATCTAAATGAAATTTTTTTTGAGAAAAAAAAAAAAAAATGAAGACCAGAACATCGCTTTTTTTTTTTCCCCCTGCCATAAGACTTTTTTCTAAGAGCTGGACAGATGGGCTTTATATTTCCTCATTTTGATCTCCATCCAGATCTGGAGGCTGTGCCATGAAAACACAACCCTGAGATGTATAATATCTTTAAATCTGCCTCAGTGGTCTGATTGAAATGAAGCTATTTGCATTTCTTGGCTCAACAGGAGCATATTAGCAGAATGGAGCCAGGTAACGTGTGCGAGATGGTTGAAAACAAACCTGTGCAGCGGAGATATTTTATTAATAACGTGAAAGGCAGGAGGAAATCTTCCCTAGAGGTCTGATTCAGAGAAAGTGAAGTGAGGAGATGAGGATGAAGGTGACTTCTGGATAAGGAGAGGGGAAAAAAAAAAAAAAAAAAAACACTCAAGTAAATATGGCAGATTAAGTCATTATTTCACTGAGCACACTGCTTTATGGTTTATTCATCCACTTAGACAGTCTCACTCAGAGTGAATGTTAAATGTAGAGGTGACTCTTACACTCACTTTCCGACAGAGAAGACAGATGATTTCAAAAAGGAGTGAATGTGGCCATCTACATGAGCTTTTCATCTAGCTTTTTAAAGGATTTTTTTTTTTCAATTAAAGCCAGAAATAATAATAATAATAATAATAATAATAATAATAATAATAAAGCTAATGTGACCATACAGCTGGTCATATACGTACGTATTGTTGTAGTTGCGTATTTTTAGAATTTGTATGTATACACATGTGCAGTGTCAGTTGAACAGATGGTTGCTAAGAAACAATTGCCTTCATGTACAATGCCCTCCACTAACATTGGCACCCTTGGTAAATATGAGCAAAGACGGCTGTGAACAATTGTCTATTGTTTAACCTTTTGATCTTTTGTTAAAAATAATTCACAAAAACACTCAACTCTCATGGATATCAAACAATTGCAAACACAACACAGGTTTACACACTTTGTTGTACATAATTATGCAACAATTATTGGTACTCCTTTGAATCCATATGAGAATTTTGATATTTTACATTGTTTTTGTACACCTGGGCGACTAGGAACAGGAAATTGTTCAGTCATGACTTCCTGTTGCACAGGGGTATAAATATGAGGTAACACATAGGCCAAAATCAATTAGTCACAATTAATGACAATGGGTAAGACTAAGGGGTGAAGCTGTTATGTGCGGGAAAAGGTTGTTGAGTGTCACAAAATGGGAAGTGGCTTTAAGAAAATAGCACAAACATTGAAAATGCCCATTTCCACCATCAGGGCAATAATTAAGAAGTTCCAGTCAACTGTAAATGTTATGAATCAACCTGCAATTGGACGCGTGTCTATATTGTATCAAAGCACTGCGAAGAGGATGGTTTGAGTGGCCAAAAACCTCCAAGGATCACAGCTGGAGAATTGTTGTGAATAGGAGTTAGTCACGTCTTGAGGTCAGAAAGTCTCCAAAACTACAATCCGCAGTCACCTACATCGCCACAAGTTGCTTGGAAGGGTTTCAAGAAAAAAGCCTCTACTCTCATCCAAAAACAAACTCAAGTGTCTTCAGTTTGCCAGACACTAATGCAGCTTCAAATGGGATCGGGTTCTGTGGTCAGATGAAACCAATGTAGAGCTTTTTGGCAATAAACACCAGAGGTGGTTTTGGTGCACACAGAGAGGGAGCCATATGGAAAAGTACCTCATGCTCACGGTTAAATATGGTGGTGGCTCTTTAATGTTTTGGGCCGTTTTTCTGCCAGAGGACCTGGACATTTTGTTAGGATACATGGCATCACGGACTCAACAGATATTAAATGAAAACCTGACTGCCTCTGCCAGAAAGCTTAAATTGGGCCGTGGTTGGATCTTCCAGCAGGACAATGATCCAAAACATAAATCAAAATCAACAGAAAAATGTGTTTACTGACCACAAAATCAAGGTCCTGCCATGACCATCCCAGTCCCCTGACCTGAACCCCATAGAAAATATGTGGGGTGAACTGAAGAGGAGAGTCGAAATTTGAAGGATCTAGAAATATTCTGTATGGAGGAATGGTCTCAGATCCCTTGCCATGTATTCTCCAACCTCATCAGACATTACAGGAGAAGACTCAGACCTGTTTGGCAAAGGGAGGTAGCACAAAAGGGTGCCAATCATTGCTGCACACCTATATTTAACAAAGACTTTTTTTTTGATAAACTTGTGTTTTGTCTGCAATTCTTTGATATCCATGAGAGCAGAGTATTTTTGCGACTTTTTAAAACAAAAGGTCAAAAGGTTCAACAATGGACAATTTTTCACAGCCTTCTTTGCTCATATTTACCAAGAGTGCCAATATTAGTGGACGGCACTGTAACTACAGATTCATGCCTTTGTACAGATTTATACGAGTTTCATGTGTAAACTTCTGTTATATTTAATATTAAAGTGGCACTTTTTTCCAGCTTCTGTCTTGCCGATTGTTAGAATATCATTAAATTTCAGTGGTTTCTACCAGATGTTCCTCTTCATATTAGACATTTCTCGTTCTTGTTTCTCCAAGTGTTTGGGAAATGTAGGCAAACATCTCCATTCTGTTTCCACTGGGTGTGTTTTCATTAGATACTGTTGAATATTCATAAGTTGAGCAACAAGATGCCATAAAAAATGGATGTCCAATTAATTCTTGATGTAATGTAATGTTTTTGTTATTTTTGTGTCAGTCATTTAAAGCAATAAAACATTTTAACAAGTTCAGTTCTCCCATAGGTCTTTATCACATCTATTTGGATGGGACTTTTTTTCCCCCTACACAAATAAAAAAAATTCCAAAAATGCAGGTGGATGGAAAGCACACAGTCTCTCGCATTCTCTTGCTAGCTGTTTTTTTTTTTCTTCTTTCCTGGCATTCAGTTGTCATATCTCTGCCAAAACTGTGCATTTGGCTTCACAAAATGGCATCACCTCCGTCACCGCAGCTCTCGCTAATGAACCACATTATTCACTAATCATTGGCAAAGCTTCGTCTTTGTGTGAGCTTCACCATGATGGAAAACTTACAATACTAGCATGTGAGAGAGTCCAGCTACCTAATTAGCGCATCAGTCCTACATGAATAAACCCAAGCACTCGCTGCATGACTCATTTCATCTTGTCTCATGGTTTCATTTAGAGAGCAGAAAAACCTCACAAAGGTTATGTAAACCTTATGAAACAAAATAATATTTCACTATATTTTAGCAGAAGGCTGTAATTAGATTCTCAGCTGAGAATCCAAACAAATCTCTCTGCTGTTGGAAAAAAAAAAAAAGAAAAAAAAAAAAGTGCAGTTTATTTTGCACCCTTTTCCGAGAGCCACAGCAGACTCAGATATTAAGCAGCTAAATTTGGAACATTACCACATTATTTGCTACTGTAACTGGACAAAAAAAAATTCTGGCTCTTCCACTCAAGTTAATTATTCAAGCTCCATTAATCGGGGATAAGTGAATTATGATATTAGTTAAAAATCAGAGCGGAGCAATCAACAGGTTTGCAGTGTATATACTTATGTCGTTTGCTTGTTAACAGGTTTAATACGAATGTGATGAAATTCTGCTAAGCTTGAGAGTTTAGCAAGGAGCAAGTTTTAAGGGAAAAAAAAAACCTCATTCTGTCTCATTATAGAACTGATGTAAAGGTGAAGATATGCTATAGAGGGCAGAAACCAGCCATGTCAATGTTTCCATGGTGATTATACGGTCATGTATAACGAACATGTTGGCAACTGCAAGAAAATGTAGCCGGACTGGATGGTTCTTTCTTTGGCCTTGAAACTGTAGCTTGAAGCTACTCCTTGGATATTCGTTTTGAAAAACCAAAGCTTGAAAATATTCCTGGTTTGAGTCTTCTTCCTGGCTGGCTCGCCGACTGTTGTATTATCATGCAGTCTTTTGTTAAATTGCTAGCTTATCATAGTCTTTTGTAGATCTTGGCTAGCCAAATTGTTACTCTTAGCTGGCTCAGCGTTTCTAGATTATCATAATTATTTTGCAGCTCCTGGCTGGCTCACCAATTGTTAGATTATTGTATTGTTAAGCTCTTAGTTGTCTTGGCAATTTTTAGATTATAATAGTCCTTTTAAAATCCCCTCCATTCGCTAGATTATCATGGTGGTTGTGCAGCTCCTGACTGGCTCACCGATTTTAAAACGATCATTTTGCAGTTCCTCAATGACTTACTAATTGTTCGATTATCATTGCTCAAGATTCTGTCTGGCTGAGCAATTTTTAGATTATCATAGTATTTTTGCAGATCCTGGCTATCCTTGGACAGTCTAACCAACTGTTAGACTGTCATAGCATAACTATCATTCTTCCTGGCTGGCTCACTAATCGTTAGGTTATGTTAATCTCGTGCAGCTCCTGTATTTCTCACCACCTGTTTATATAGATTATAAAAATGTACACAATATTTCTATATACAAACAAACAGTAAGCAGCGAAGACTATTAATTCTTCTTTTACAAAGATGTACTAACCAAGGAATTTCTCATTCTCCACACAAAATGTATGGCCAATGAAGGAGGAAAAAAGGTACCCAATCATATTCATGTGTAATTGTTGTCACAAATGGTTCTATGTTTCTTGGTATATTAGTTTTTAAGCTGTATGGTCAGGGAACACATCATTTATTATTTATTTATTTGTTTGTTTAAATATCTTGAGATTTAATTGTCGAATTGTCGATTCAGCAGCTGTTTCGTGTTTTTGTGTTCGTCCGAGCTTCTGCTTCTGTGCGTGATGTGCTGATCTCATTATTCATTATTATTCATCACGCTTTAGGCTTCTGTGTTCAACACGGCCATCATATATCTCAAAGTGCAATACTTTAAAGGCTTCATCAATTATTCATTAATGGCGGTGTTTGATCGTTAATAATTCAGAAGCTTGGCGTCATTCCTCACTCGTGCAGACATAGAGGCTGATTTAGAGGTCTGCGTTGTCAATAAGTGCCCTCTGGATACAATCATAAACACGGGACAGGACTTAAAATAACAAATTCATCTATTTAGTTCACGTGCAGTAAAACAAATGTTATCTTAATATGTATTAATACTGCTTTTCTAACATCAAATATCTATCTATCCATCTACAATATCCACATTTTTACTCTTTCACCTTGATTTTTTCCTCTTTCTACTTTTCTCACTATATCCATCTTTTTAATTCTGTTTTTCTTTCATTTAATCCATCTTTTATTTCTCTTCTTCACTTGTTCACGGAAGCTTCTTTGTCCATTCTATTTTCCACAGACTCCATTTTGTAATTCTTCATCTTCCACTTTAAAATGATAACATTCAGGCTCTTCCTGGCTGGCTCACTAATTTTAAAACGATCATACGATCTGTCTGTTCCTCTCATTTCGTTCCTTCTTCCCTTGTTCGCTCATTTTCCTTGCTTCCTGTTTACATTTCGTTGTTACTCTGTTTCTCTCAGGTTCTTTTCTTACTCTATCCCTCCCTGTGTCCTTCTTTTTGTCTTTCCTAAGCCTGTGTTTAAAAAAAAAAATAAAATTCTTTCAGGTGGTCTTATTTTTTACTGTTTCTCCACCTCATTCTTTTTCTATCTATCCATCCATCCATCCATCTATACATCCATCCATCTATTGGTTTTTTTTAGGTTTTCTTTTTCTTGCTTTCATCCTCCCCCCCCCCCCCTCTACTTTTTACATTCTTCCTCTATTTCCATTTCTCTCACTTTTTGTCTTGCTCTTTTCTTTTTTTTTTTCTTTTTTTTTTTTTAATTTTTCACTCAAACAGACTCAGGCTGGCAAGGGAAACTGAGAACAGGAACTAACTTGTTTCACAGATGTCCCACAACATTAAATGCAACTATAAACAGATAAAAAAAAAAGCATATCATTTTTAGTGTGTGTGGTATTAGGCGGTGGTTACAGGAATAACAGCAGCACTACACAGCGTTTTATTCTTTTCTTGATGTGGTCTCTCTGTTCTTTTCAAGGATAGAGAAGAGAAGAAATACCCAACATTGCAGTAGTTAATGGAGCATTTCGTTCCAGTCTGGCTCGAAGGCTGTGTGTGTGTGCGTCTCACTTCTAGCCAATAACATGCCCTTGCAAGGCATCTAGATGGCACATCGCATCTGAAGAGCACTTTGACTCTGAAGTGCCAGTGCAGTGAGGACGAGTGTGTGAAGAAGCTTTGCAGAGAATCCAGGGTTACCATCCAAACCACAAGGCATCACGGGTAATCAACTGAGAGCCAACTGGCACTTCTCTGGAAGATTATCAGCAGTAGATGCAAGAGCCATGAAGTGTGAACATGACTGTAAACAAGATTAGACACCTAGCTCGCTCTATGACCTTGTTATATACTTGGTCACTTGGCCAGCTTACTACTGCTCACTCTCCTTTACGTTCCCATTTGAGGGATTTTATATATGTTTGTTAATAAAACTAGTAGTTAGCCATAGTATCTTACAGACCTACAAAAAAACTAGGGAAAAAAGCAAGGGTCAAAACCAGGAAGTACAATAAAATGACTGCGATAATGACTTTGCGATGATACAATAACACAGTAGAGTATACATAGGCAAACTAATCATGGAATGACATGGAACAGGTGAACACACTAGGGTAACAAATCAATGACAGGTTGAGGGGTGGAAATGAAACCAAAACATGAGCATAGGGCATTGTGACACAAATACAAACGTTTAGACATTTATTCAGTAATATCACAAATAGTGTATCCCTGATTAACAAAGGACAACTCATTAACTCAAGAGGAAGTTTTTTTTGCTGGTAGGAGGTTAATTCTGTTTGCTAATGTCATGGATATTTTGTATAATATTTAAGTCAGAAAAGAGCATAAAAACAAAGCAGACTTTTTTTTCTTGATTAATTCTATGTGTGGATGTTTTGCTTGTTTGTTTTGGGTTTTTTTTTTTTTGTCAAATCTAATTGAACATTTCTGCCAAATATTCTAATTTCCTGGCTGGTGATGAACCCGTTTCTCCAAAGGAAACCATGAGTAAATAAAATGCGTCTTGCGGGGTTTATTCGTGTTAGACTGATGCACTAATTGGGTATCTGGACTCTCAGTTATTTCACAAGCTAGCACTGTAGCTTTTTCAGTCAAGGATACGGTTATGGATACAAAGCCTCACCAAACATTTGTGAACAATGCAGATCATTAGCGAGACTGAACGAGGTGAACGTGTTTGTTGCTTTTCCGTTCGTTTGTTAAAGTTAAAGCCGATAGGGTCAAAGGGTGTGTCAAATTGCAAAATTTTGGCAAGAACACAGCAACCAAATAGCAGAATGATATTCTCCATCTCTCTCACACATTTTAAAATGCAACAGCTGAGTATTTCCACATAACATGGACACATTAATATTAAATCAATATATTCACCTGCGGACACACCTTATTCAAAAATAACCGCCACATGACGCTCTGTAGCCACTTAACTCTACGCCAAGTTTGTATTTGTGTATACATTTCATATTTCACAACTAAAAAGACCCACCAATAAACAGAACAGACCTACAGCAGGAATTTATGAGGACTGGTATACAGCCCATGTGTCTGTGTTGCCTCTTGGCAATTTGCCCTCCTACACAATTTTCCTGTGTTTCCAAGAAGGCCAGATGGTAACAGTGTGTGCTCTGCAAATAATAACAGTGAGGATGCCCTAAAAATATTGCAATGAAGGCTTAAAAATATAGTTCGTGATGATATGCTCTCCAGTGTTGCTCTGGTAATTTTAGCTACTTTTTTTTTTATTATTACTTTATCCAGCTGAACAGAGCACCATGCCAACTAATATAAATACAATATAAATGTGTGTGTGTGGGGGGCGGGGGGGGGGGGGGGGGTTGTTCCTGTTCAAGCAGTCGTTAATAAGAGCCCATAGGATTAAAAAAAAAAAAAAAAACGTTCTTTAATAAATACAAAATTGTAATGGTTGTCAAATTGCTGTCGTTTAAGAGGAATAAAACACTCGGGGACAGGAAAGTGATCAACAAATTCAAAGCATCTCCGCTTTATTGATCGCACAACCCTTTATTAATTATTCTCCTCTAATGGCACGACGGGAAGTGTTTTAATCTTTATTTTTTTTTTAGTATTTTTGCTTTATCTTAAAATCGATGTTGCGTCTAAACTCTGGTTTTATCTGGTATAATTCAGCTCTTCTTTCACAGAATTCAATCTCATTACAGCGCAGTAATGCAGGGCATTAAGGAGGATGTGTACTTGGACAGGAAATCTATGCGATTAGAAATTAGCTACGATTCCCTGGTGTGTTGTTGAAGTCGAACAGAACGATGACGCCTACACCGGACGGCACTACGCTTAGAGCTGCAACGCAAGCTCAGACGAGTCTTCCAAGCAACGGTAGGCCGATATTTCAGACAGAATATCGCATTCTATCTGTTAGGTACGAGTACGAGATGAATATGTCGTGTTTCTCCATAAGTTTGTAAAAGTGAATGCTGGAGGAGAGGAGAGAGACAATTTGAATGCTTCCACCTCGACAATATTTTGTTTCATGTTTAATTAGTGCATGGAAAGTTCTGCTCGTTTGCTCAGTGAGAATCAACGTTTCCTTGAAAAGGTGAACTGCAGGGAGTTGTGCTGCTTCAGCAGAGCAGAAACGCACCGTTCTCATTCCTGACAAAAAGCCTTAACGGACCGTTTAAAAATACCAACGCTACACTTGATTCACTCAGGAAGACACCGTGCAGAGAGGCAGGTCCTGCTGTGAGCTGGGAGTATTTTTAGTCACGTTAATACTTTTATCTTGGTTTGGTAATCATCCTAAAAAGCTTGATGATTAAAAAGGTTCAGCACTTACTGTAGCGGGAACGATGAAACCGAGAGATAAAGGAGTAGACATACAGTACGTTTACGTGGACAATAATCATCCGATATTAACCCGATTAAGACGATACTCTGATTAAGAAACTAGCATGTACACAGCGATTATTGAAGACCTTAATCCGACTAAAGTCATACTCGAAGTAAACACAAATAGAATTAAGACGTGTGGAGTATTCCTGATTTATTCACATTATCGACATGTATTACAGACATGTACACACCTTAATCACACTAATAACGTCGTGTGAGAGTTTTCACCGCATTTTGCGACCGGACACGTACGGCAGTGCTCAACCGTTTTACGGCGAACAAGAGAGCACGGCTGCGTCAAAAACCCACACACTTACTTTCTATATAGTAGGCAAAATACGTGTATCTCTATATAATATATAGAAGGCAAGTACGTGGTTTGGGACGTAGCCCATGGCTTCAAGCAGTTGTCTATTAGCACGTACAGCATGGTTAATAATTAACTACAATCGAAGCTTTCGTAAAATTAAAAACACCCAAAACTGTATACGGTACCATAACGAAGACCAACTGTATGTCGATACGTGAAATTCTGGAGGGACGTCGGACAGTGGTGACGTAACGACGTGTGCCGTTAACTGATCTATGTTCTATAACGTGTAAAACGGGAACATGAAAGGAATATTCTAAAAGCGACTCATGTAAATGCCTTAATCAGAATACTGTCTTATTCAGAATAAGGTCAATAATTAGATTACCGCTGTCCATGTAAACGTAGTCAGCAAGTGGAAGATGACTCTTTCAGGATCCTCCACCCTGCTCTGATTGGACACCGATTGCATTTCAGTACATCATGAATGCAACCCGGTGATGGAAGTGCAACGCGATGCAACTTCCGAATCAATGTCAAAGATTAATCCTCAAAAGGAAATAACCCCCTATTGGTTGTCTTTCCTTACGAGGATCAAGCGACATAAAATTCATCCAACTAACATTTTGCTTTTGTAGTATTTAACTTTGAAAAGCGATACCGTTTTAGAATTCTATAAATCAAGTCTTTTTTTTTGCTGGTCTAGTTGCATTACACTCCATGGAAAAACCCTTGTGAAAATAAACTAAGTGTTTGGTTTTTTTTGTTTTTTTCCAAAAGAGAAGAATCATCATGAATCATTTATACAAATGAATCATGTGTTCTACCTTGGATCATATAATAGTATAGAACAAGCAAACTTTGCTTTGTAAATACTTCAGAGTCGGCTAGCGTGTTAACGTGATGAATGGGATTGAATCTGAAGTATTTTAGAGATGATGTGCTTTTGCAGTTCGGAGTCCAGAAGCTTGGAGAAGCAGCGTGGAGTGGAGTCAGACAGAACGGAGAGAAGAAAATCGGTGCTTATTTCGCCTGTAAGCCTTCTGAGTTTATGTACCATGAAAATGCTCATCTTTTGGACAAACCCTTATGACATAAAAATCAATTTAACAGGTGATACGGGAACCTTGTTCCCCTGAGCAACATCACAGCTTGAAAATAAATAAATGGGCAGAAAATACAGACTCGCCCATAAATCCCTGCCATATTGTTGGAGATGTGTGTTTATGAGTAAATAACTAGGAACAGATTTGTTTCTCTTGCATGAAGACAACAATTAAATTGTTTGCCTTGATATGAATCTTGGCTCAGACATATTGTTTTGTAAAAAAATGTTTGCTCGTAGAATCCAAAAGGTCTGAAGCAACAAGAGCTGTTTATATCGAATCAGTTACGAGAAAAAAATAATCCTTTAGGCAATCAGATAAATTACAAAGTAATCCTTTATACAATTCCAAAAACAAGACTACATGTGCAGGTAGGTGATTTATAAAGAATAATGACTTCAAAAATGGAAGAAACAGACTTTCATGACAGGGAAAAACAGGCTCTCTCTCAATCAGGGTCACGGTGGATCCGGAGCCCATCCCAGAACACTGGCCTTTGGGCAGGAAAACAGCCTGAATGAGATGCTAGTCCGTCGTTGGGCACCGTACGCACACGCCTTCACATCACGGAGCAATTTAGCACCGCCGCTCCACGTACTGGTGCGGTTTAGGAGGGAAACGTCCCACGGATAGTAACCCGAGCTCAGAATTGAAACCATGGACCCTGGTGCTCTGAGGTTACAACATCACACACTGCGCCACCGTGCCACCCAACGCACTAAACAAATTTTTTTTTCATACAAAATCATCCATACAATGGCCTGTCCATTTCCACATCATGTAAAAGGAGAGTAGGAGGAAGCTCTAGAGCATTCGTTCTCAGATTTACTGGCTGACAGCAGTAAAGACCCGTCCCCGTCCTCGGTATGCATCGGTCATGGCTTATTGCAATTTACAGTACATTTACCATTTACATTTCTCTAGGGCTAACACGGACAGATCCAAGCTATCCACAGAGCCACCGAGTTCGAGATAACCTTATTTCTATACCTGCAGGACATGAAGAAATGATAGCACTTTCCACACTCCTGGAGGTGTATAATATTACATACATGGGGGGGGGTGAAGCACAATAACTGACACTTTAACAAAAGGTGGATGAGGTTATGTCTTTTCTAAAACTGATGAATATAATTAATCAGAGGAATATCGCATGATTTCTTTTAAGATTTGGATGCCATTTTTCCTTATTAATGACCAGTGTGTTTGGGGTTGGGTGCATCCTGTTGCACATACATAAATGTGATTTTTATTGGAAAAAATTCGATAAAACTATTAGTAGTAATAATGATAACAAAAAGGATTTTTTTTTGCTCATATGAAAGACACATTTTTTGGTGTTTGCACCTTTTGTAAATCGGAGCCTCTGTGTCGTGTTGCTTTAAATACAATAAAGTTCCAGTTCATCCCAAAGGTGTTCAGTTGGATTGAGGTCAGTTCATTCAACCACTTGGGTGCAGGACAGAAAGAGAGTCTTGATTCAGGTCCCCCTTGTACCTCGAGAGATGGTGGGTTAAGAAGACTTAACAAGCACCTGAGTGGCCTCCAGATCCTTCTGAAAGCTGCATGACCAAGTCAGCTTAGCAAAATGAGAAGTATTTGTTGCCTTATGGTGAGATCCAAGAGTTCTCCAGGGAGGCAGATCACAAGATCTTGACCTGGGGATGCATCTCCAGGAATGTACATCAGCGCAGTCTTGCTGAGATTGGGTTTCAACTGATGAGCTGCTATCCGTGATGAGATTTCCACCGGAAACATGTACGTGTCTGACAGAAGGAAATGGAGGATGAGTTGATTTTTATGCTAGTGACAGAGTATGAAGAACTGCGTGAACAAAAAGGAATACATGTTGGGAAACAGCTCTAGGGCTAGAAACTAGGCATAAAGGAAAACATTAGGAGACCACACAGGCCTGGCTTTAGACTATAGGAAGCCAGCAGCCAACAACGTTTTTACTCTAAATCACCAAATGTCTACCAAGAGTGGGGGGGGGGGGGGGGGGGGGCATAATGCTGTACAATATGTAGGATACTAATTAACTGTTTAGAACGCCTTAATGCTATAATGCATAGTGCTATAATACTGACCGTTACTGAAATGATTTTATAGGAGCTGCTGGGAAGATAGTATGTGACTTTGATACTACGACATGGTACAGCGAGAGAGAGCGAGAGGGTGATGTACTTTCAGGCTGAAGGGGTTACCAGTAGGCTAGTTGCATGAAGTGGCAGTAAAGCTCATCCCCCCGCTTTCACCACATTATTTTGTCACACTTTGAAGTCTGGACCAGAGAAAGTCTGACCTTTTGTTTTGGACTTAAACTAAGTAAAGACCGTTCTAAAGCAAAGAACCACCACTGGATTTGTCTGAATTGGATTTCTTGAACAACTACTAGTTTCCATGGAATTGGAGACTGCTGTATCCTGGTGAAGGCTGTAGTGGATCCGGAGTCTATCCCAAGAATACTGCATGGGAACACGCCCTGGATGGACCGCCAGGACCATTCACTCTTTGCATAGCCAATCCACCTATCTGTGTTTTTTGGGAGGTGACCAGAAACCCTTAAGGAACTCCACATGGACACCGTGAGAACACGGAGCTGAACCAGGGATCCTGGACAAATCAACATTTTTTTGACAGTGAAAAGAAGTCCTAATGGTTTAAAAATCATCCAGGGTTGTTTGGGCCTCCAACCCAACATGTAAGATCACGTGACCTGAAAGGCTACACCGGCTGAAATGATTCAGATCACATGTAAAATGTACAAATTAGCATTTATTAAATAATTTGCAACTTTGCCACCATCAGAAAGAAAGAAAGAGGTGAAAGAAAGAAAGAAAGAAAGAAAGAAAGAAAGGGAGGCGAAAGAGGCAAAAGAAAAATAAAGAAAGAGGAGAATGAGGTGAAAGAAAGAAAGAAAGAAAGAAAGAAAGAAAGAGAGGCGAAAAAGGCAAAAGAAATAAAGAAAGAAGAATGAGGTGAAAGAAAGAAATAAAGATGAGAAAGAAGCAAAAGAAAGAGAGGCGAAAGAAAGAAAGAGGAGAAAAGGTGAAAAAGAAAGAAAGAAAGGAGAATGAAGCAAAAGAACGAAAGAGGCGAGAGAAAGAACGAAAGAGTCAAAAGAAATAAAGAAAGAAAGGAGAACGAGGTGAAAAAGAAAGAAAGAAAGAAAGAAAGGAGAAAGAAAGAAAGAAAGAAAGAAAGAGGTGAAAGAGGCAAAAGAAAGAGGCGAATGAAAGAGGCGAAAGAGGCAAAAGAAAAGAAAGAAAGAGGAGAACGAGGTGAAAGAAAAAGAAAGAGGCGAAAGAGGCAAAAGAAAGAAAGAGGCAAAAGAAAGAGGCGAGAGAAAGAATGAAAGAGGCAAAAGAAAGAGGCAAAAGAAAGAGGCGAGAGAAAGAATGAAAGAGGCAAAAGAAAGGCAAAAGAAAGAGGCGAGAGAAAGAATGAAAGAGGTAAAAGAAAGGCAAAAGAAAGAGGCGAGAGAAAGAATGAAAGAGGCAAAAGAAAGAGAGGCGAGAGAAAGAATGAAAGAGGCAAAAGAAATAAAGAGGAGAACGAGGTGAAAGAAAGAAAGAAAGATAGATAGAAAGAAAGAGGAGAAAGAGGCGAAAGAAAGAAAGAAAGAAAGAAAGAAAGAAAGGGGCAAAAGAAAGAAAGAAGAAAAGTAAAAAAGATCTCACCAGTGAGCCACCAGAGATTGTCTGAATCTTTACTTTTTTAATTGAATCACTCGCAGACTAGCAGTGCCCTGAAAAGAAGATATTCTCAGTGACATCATTTGCAATATCATCTCGAGGTGTTGGTGCTGGCTGGCAGGCTGTGAAATCGAGCAGGTTTTAATTTCACCATGCCGGAGAACAGCAGAGAGACGACAGCTTCGTGTAAAAAAATAAATAAATAAATAAAATAGATGTTAAAAAAAACCCCTCACCACAGCGCTTGAAGGAAACAGAATTTTGAAAAGGTCCGTGGTCAGAGTGTATCAGATGGCGTCGGCTAAATCGGCCACCGGGAAGCGCTTTAATTAATTGGGTTTATCAGAAGTAGCTTTGTGCTGTGAAGCTATAAATCCACTGGTTTATCTGATGTGATGGAGATCAGGCTGCAGCTGAGCAGTGCAGATAAGAAGTGTGACCACTAAATACACAGAAAGGCTTTTAATGACAGATCTGTTTATCGCCGAATCGTCATGACTCCGTGATAACGTGACACTTCACGAAAAAGTACAGCAGGAACTGTGACACTTTAATATTAAACTTTACTCCAAGATCCTTATTATTCGGGATGGTGTTTAAAACCGCGAGTTGGAGATTTGTGAGTGAAAGAGCGTTTACAGCGGCTTGCATACGTCACTCAGAGTAACTCGACTCCATCAAGATCGCACGTCACGGATCTAAATAAAAACGGCCCGTAATATCGAAGTGTTTAAAATCGCATTAAATCGCGCGTGCGCCCCGGTTTGCACGGAAACTCCTACGTTAATTCTCAAGCCGCATAATTAGTTGGAGTTAACTTGTGTGCAATTAAAAAGGTCACATGATCTGAATATTAACGTGGGCTCCTGGAAGAACCCACAGTTAAAGAGAAGCCACGAAGAGGGCAAGAGTAGCATTATGTTGAGAGCTACCACCACCATGCTTCACAGCGAGGGTGAACATTTCGCTTTTTGCATCAAGGCCAAACTGATTCTTTTATTTACTTTATTTCAGCCTAAATTACTTGGGGGGGGGGGTTGGGGGGGCTAGCAATGTTAGTCAGCGCTTACGTTATCGCAAGTAGCAGCATTCGGATACTCATCGCGGATCGTATGCATTTTATAAGCGGCAGAAAATCACCGGCTGTGCTCCTAAAAAGGAAATAAATAGATAAATAAATCAATCGAGCCGCTGAGACAGTGCTAGAAGATTACATAGTGTCTGAGCGTGGGAGAAAGGCACTTCATCCATTTTTAAACCGCAGATGGGAGACTGGCTGAACAGCTGAAAAATTGAAGGTTACTGCTGACAGGTGAAGTGGAATTGGAAGCAATAGAGGGGAGGAAAGAGGCATGGATCAGCCTTGAGACGGCGGATTAGTCGAGTTGTAGTGCTCTTCTCCTCTTCATCATCATCATCAGCTCTTTCATCACAAATGAGTGCTGAAGACCTCCTGAGCACAAATACATCCACTCATCCATAACCAATCTGTTTGTCCTGGCTCTTATCGACTGATCATCATCATCATCATCATCATCACCACCGTGACCCTGTGTTAGGGGCTTTGTCTCCGTGATCCGGTTTATAAATCAGCGGAGATTTGCATTTATTAATGTATTTCGCCGAAGTTCTCGTTCCTGCAGAACCGGTTAGTCCTTAAATTTTATACCCCTTAAATCCTCATCCTCACAACCTCACCTTATTGAAGACGAATGAATAATATATCATCTTTAAAATTGGATTTTGCAGTATTAAGCAGGAGAGAACTGAGAATCCCATCAACGCTTTATATATATAAATGAGCGGATTATTGAAGAGAGAGAGAGAGAGAGATCTGAGAAAAGACGTGGGCAGAGAGCAGACCTGATTCTGAGGCCTTGTCCATACGTACAGGAATATTTGTGAAAAAGTAGAGGTTTCTTTTTTATTTATTTATTTATTTATTTATTTATTTAAAGATCGCTCCGTCTACATGAAATCATAAAAATGTAGTAATGCATTAAAAAAAGTAAAAAAAAACAAAAAGTAATTAGATTGCGGGATATCAGTCAGAATGCTAGTTCGATATCTAGAAGACGAGTGTACGGCGTGAAGGAAATGGAGTATTGTAAATCCACATGTTTACTTTCTGATGTTTACCACAAAGCAAGTTTAACACTAGCTTGAAGTTTATGATGCGTCCCACGGGCTAGTGGAATCTCATAAAGTGCGACGTGTAATAACCACGAAAGACCTCCGATCGGTATGAAAGCACCTCGTGAAGCTGATAAGTCGTGGTGCAAATGTATTGGCGCCCGCCTACCCCGTCCATCGATGGGCAGGCGGTACGGCTGAGCAGATCTTATTTGGGTGGTGGTTTACACTCACTAAAGCCGTGACACTGATCTACATCACACGTAGGTCTGTACTGCCAGCGTTCATCCTGTGCAGAATTCCAGCGGCGTGCTTCTTCAAGCCTGCTGCGTCTTCACCTAAATAAAATAAATAAATAAATAAAAAGAGATTTCAATTTACTCTTGCATGTCTCGTGGAAAGCGAAGCCGCAGCTCTAGAATAAGAATCAGGAGTTGATTTAGATGCAGGGATGGAGGCATGATCATGGTCACGCAGAGCAGGAGAAGGAGGAGAAGCCATAGAGAGCTACGTCATGCATGAAAACGGAAGACGGTGGAGTTACAACGCCGCTGCGGTGGAGGAAATGTTTAAAAGGCCAACGTAATGGAAAAAAGAAAACTCCTCAGCATGCCCCCCCCCCCGTGTCAGTCATGGCATTAGTGGCAAAGAAAAAAATATAATCAAACATGTGGATTAAATCTAGCATGAGGCCAGATATACACGTGTATTCTGAGTGTACAGGCAGATGTTTAAAAAAAATAAATAAATAAATAAAAAAAAGCTGATTGTGCGACAATCCAGATTCCTATTAGCATTTTCCCGTAGAATCTCATTAATCACAGTAATGCATCAGCGTCGCTGGTGCCTTCGTGTCTGCACACTCATTCTTCTCTTAGACACAGCCGATAATGCACACTGCTCCCAAACGTGACGGGTGTGCACACAAATCCATTAACCTGAACTGCATTTGCATCACATTAGCATTTGTAATAATAATAATAATAATAATAATAATAATCCAATTTAAAATGGCATTTCATAAAAGTTTTTAAAATGTGACGATTGAAGACAGCGTTCTGGAACGAACGTGTTCGCGTCGTTATAGAACCTGGATCCACGTGCAGACATGGCCAGGCTGGAAATTCTTCTTCTCATCATTATTACTGGAAACGGTGCATCAGACACTGAGCTAAAAGCGCTGCTGATTGCTCTTCTAGCTACGCATCTCTCGAAAGTTATTTATCGTGCTGGATACGAAGGAGTTTGTTCGAAATCATTCGCAGGAGCTTGTATACTAGACATGCTGTATGGTGTTCGTGAAGATCACCAAACAAAACATTCATGGCCTACATTTCTCTTGTGAGTTTTCACGAACGTGAATTTTGAGCCATCGGCTTCACCTCGTGGAATTGGCGATGAGGTACTGCGATGTGAGACATGGATGACGCAAGACCCTTTTTTTTTTTTTTTTTTTTTTTTTATAAACGATGTGCAATTGTTAGCGACAGCAAAAAAATAAATAAATAAAAATCATACGTTGTATGACGCGGCTTTGCACGTATTTAGCACGCCATGCTAAACTCGAGGCTATACACTTCTATTGCTTGTTAGCTACATTAGCCTCGCGGTGCTAAACTAAACAAGGAAACGTCACATTTGATCAACTACATTCATGTTAAGGGGATATAACGGACATTCAATTGGAATCAAATCAGACTTATTACAGAATTTGTACTAAATTAAGTTCTCAAGGATTTTTTATTTATATATTTTTGGAGGCCATGAGATTTCCATCCCCGAGTGTCCCTCAGCCTCTCCACCACAATAACCCCGTCCTATTTCTCCTGAGATCGAGTCCGATGCCATTTTCCTCTTTAGTCACGCCTGCTAACATGCTTCAGGGCTCATTCAGTGCCGGAGAAACATCGAGGGATGGCTCGCTCTTTCTGCTGTTAGAAAAATCTCTTCCCAGAGGAAAAAAAAAAAGTCAGAACATTTTAGCTTTTACAGCTTTCCCTGGCTTCCTGTCACTCACATCCATCAAACCCTTACAGCCGTAATAGCACATTAAGCAAAAAGGAGCCGAGTACTGACGTCTGAGGATCTGAAGATTCTGCTTGTTGTGCAACTCTTACTCCGTACCATAAAGATTGAAGGGAAATAGTCTTTTAAAAGAAGACAAAACACATCAATGACATGTCAACATGGTGGAAGAACATCTTCACAAGTTTACCCCGATTAAAAACCCACAGAATATATGAATATGCATGAACATTCAATTCAAAAAACGTCCTCTAGGCATCCCTAATCACACAATACCACTGATAAGCTAACCGCGCTAAAGCTTGCAGGGTTTGTGGCTAAACGTTTACCATGTCATCAGCGTCTAATGATTTGCATATCTAACATGATTGGGTCAAAGTTGTCGAGTTTGTCTAATGACAATCACTAACCCCGCCCTCAAATCTTTTTTTTTTTTTTTTTTTTTTTTTTTAAAAGAAGAGGTACTTGGAATGTTTGTTTTAAATTTCAGAATTGTTAACATTTTTGACTCAAATGTTGATTTAGTCTAAATTCCAATATAATCCAAATTAAAACATGGTACATTCTAGTGCTTTCCCTAATCAAATCCAGCTCTACAATGAGGTTCCGGAAACAACGACGATGTTCTGACATTTGCGTTTTAAAAACTACACTACCTACAATTCTAAAGCCCGAACCACTAATTAAAGAGAGAGATCGCTGTAACCATGGAAACATCACTCAGTAGCAACCACTGATCCCCCCCCCCAACACTGAATACTCCTTCCATAAACATCTCCTTACAGAAACCGTCACCAATCAACGAACACACATTTTGGGATCGGTTTACGTGACACGTCCGCTGTATACATCCCCGCGAACGAGCCGTTACTATAGAAACGAACACGTTAATATAAACCCGTGATTCAGGTCTACACAGCGGCTCGTTCGGACTCTGAGAGGTCTTGCTTTCCACCAGCGTACGAGTGTTCCTGAAGGATCATCATCCTGATGTTGCTCTCAGGTTGTTTTTTTTTTTGTTGTTGTTTTTTTAAAGCTCTCGAGTCTTTCAGACCTGCTGAGATTTTCTGAACAAACGTGTCAATCACGTGACGCACTCTGAGGTCTGTAAACAAAATTTCCAGCAGCGCAGTTTTGTAGCACGCTCTCAATTAAAGACAAAGCAGGCATAAGAGACGCTGCGAAGATGTTTACTTTCTGAAGGAACATGATTGCTGCATGAAGACGGGAAGCCCGACTACCGATTTGTTTTAATATCCATACCACTGCTCGGTGTGGGTTATTTATTTATTTAGATGGATTTAACTGAAGGGTATGTACAGAACCATGATTCTAACCATGACTATCTCCAGGAGCACCTGTGTAGTACCTTAGGGAACTCGGTCTTTCCGAATGCTCACTTCCTTGCAGATCTGCCAACCTTCACGCGTTTTTTTTTTAAATCATTTTTTATACACATTCCGGATTTTAACATCGGAGTACACTCGCTACTACAAGTTATCGATGGATAATTTCATCGTGTTGGTGGACAGACATTTTTCCTACTTTCCCCCCCCCCCCCTCCCCTCCTGGTTTTCTGTTAGCCTCTAAAAAGGTTCACATGTTAAAGTAGAAAATAAGAAGAGAAAAAAAAAAGTGTGGAAACAAATTTCTTTTACGCAATCCAGTGTACTTCCACCAGATTTAGTTTCTGTTAAATCAAATAGCTTTTTTTTTTTTTAAATCAACAACAAAATAAAAATAAAGAACACATTTCGGTTCCATTTTAACTCGTCTCGGGTCTTTAACGTTTTCATCACAATGTGCTGCCTTTTAATTAAACACACAATGTAATAGAACATTGAAAGAATGGATGAGAGAGAGAGAGAGAGAGAGAGAGAGAGAGAGAGAGAGAGAGAGAGAGAGAGAGATCCTCTTACACATTTCTCGCCATGGAAATAGCCATAGAACTGGCTTAGCATTAAAAAACAAAGTCTCCGTCTGTCTCTCACTCATTCTCTCTCTCGGTCCCTCTCATTTGCTCCCTTTGTCTCTCCGTCTCTCATAGCCTTTCCATTTGTATGCATTTGTTCCTCTCAATCATTCTGTTTCCCCTTCACCCTCTCTTTTTCCATATACATGATTTATTTTTCCACTCTCTTTCCCCAGGGGTCTTTTTTTTGCACCTGCTTTTCCATGTTACAATAGTCGTTTGTTTGTTTTAAATGCTGGTGGCAAAAGCGCAGGCCGAGATGAAAACAGGCAGATTTTCCGGCGCTTGCTGCGATCTCCCAGCCACCTGATGAAGACGTCTCCACAGGATGACCTGGAGGAATTCACAGAGCTCTTTGAGAAATGTACCGAGCGAGTCATTTGCCCAGAAAGAGAACGGGCATTCGGTCTGCTGCTCCAGCTGTGAGTGGAAGTCAAAAAAATCACAGCCCTGCAGCTGGATTACAATAGCGTGAATAGAGCCAACCTGCAACAGCCAGAACAGTTATTTTTAGTTACAGCAGCATCACAGTATTGTAAACCTCTTCCTATACACCCGCTAACAAGGCTCGCACTTTCGTCCACGTTTTTGGCTTTTGTTTTCCCCTAACCTAATCGGAAAAAATGTTTGGTTGCATTTCATTTTTCGGTTTTAACATCATGCGTATTTTCCTCACGAGTGAACGCTACGATTTTGATTGAAGAGTTTTATTTACTTAAGAATACAGCCATGAACGTGTGGTTTCCAAACACAACACACATTGCCACATTATGATGTTGTGCGCTGTCAAACACAATGACTCATGGGTAATTTGCCTGACAGGTCATACCAGGCGACTAGAGACCATTAGCGTTCAGCGTGTTTAATGACGCCTGTCTCTCTGGGCCAGAGTCACTCCTGATGGACCACACCATCCCTCCTGTCTCTCTGCTTGGCCAGTGAAGCAGTTGCTTCGGTCCCATGGCGAGAACCCGTCTCCTGTATCAGCACTCGATTTTTATCATCTTTAAATCGACTGGCATTTCTCAGGCGAGTGCTGTGATGAGAACCTGGCTCTGCCTCATCTCTCTTCTTCAACAGGTAATGTTCTGTTGAATATTCAGCCAAAATGCTGACATTTACAGCTCATACTTTTTGGGGGGGTTTTTTTTGCAATATTTAAGCTTTTTCATTTTAAGCCAAAACCCTTAGGTAAAGCGGTCAAATGTCATAAGGGTAATAAGTGGAATATACACAGATGGATAGATTCATTGGTGCTTTTTTTTGTTCCAGTGCAATTCAGAGACAAAGCTCATTTGGAGACCGAGCAGCATGAAGTGGAAAGTGTGGAGGGAGTCATCAAAATGAAGCAGATTAGCATAATCAGATATGATCAGGAGCAGTCTGAAGGGCCTCAAGCGCCAATACCGACTCTCAGAAAGAGATTTATAGACTCAAATTTATAGAATTTGAAATCTGAAAGTTCACTTAGCTACTCAACTTCGGTGTCTGAAACACCATGTCTTCAGATACACATCATCATTAGTGTAACCTGTGGTTCTTGCGTGTTTTGGGTCAGGGTTAAACCACCTTGTCCTGGTTCCCCACCGGTGGTTGATTAGGCCATATGATCACTGATGTAACCTGTAGTTCTTGGATGTTTTGGGTCTTGAGGATAAGACCATAATCAACCAGGTAATCCAGCTGTGGTTGATCAGGCCATATCAACACCCATGTAGCCTTCGTTTCTTGGATGTTTTGGGTCGTGCTTCTGGTCTTCAGGATTAAACCACCTCATCCTGGTTCCCCACAGCTGTGGTTGATTAGGCCATAGGATCACTGATGTAACCTGTAGTTCTTGGATATGTTGGGTCTTCAAGATTAGACCCCATTATCCAGGTGATCAAACTGAGGTAGGTCAGGCCATATCATTGTTGGCATAACTTGTAGTTCTTGTGTATTTTGGGTCTCGAGGATAAGTCCCTCTCATCATGGTGACCCAGCTGAAGTAGGTCAGGCCATACTGTCGCTGATGTAACTGGTGGTTCTGGGGTGTTTTGTGTCTTGAGGATTAGACCCCCTAGTCCAGGAGGCCTAGCTGAGGTAGATCAGGCTTCAGGATGTTGATCTGGCTCTTTATGATGCCCATTTGCTGATGTTGATGGCCCTCATTGCCCTTTGTTACCTCCTCTAGCAAGATACCAATTTATACCCAAAACTCACGATTTCTTCAGTGGATAATCTCAGCCCGCTACTGTAAATTTTTACTTAAGAGCTGCTATTGTAATTATAAACACCGTTCAGTGCTCATCCCAGTACTCTCAATCTTTTTATTTTTCAGAAAGAACAGACCATAGCTTGTCCTTTTACTTCATATTGACTTCAGCTTTGAAGAGTTGCTCATTTTTCTATGGAATGGTACTGGGGTCGTCCAAGTCTGAAGTCTTTTAAGCTGCTCCCTGCACGGTCACTTTTAGTTAGATGTCGAGGATTTCTAAAGAAGAACAAGTGGGTTTATCACCAGTTTACCCCCTTGAACTTTGCCAAAGAAAAACACAAACAGCCTTAAGGCTCTGTAGCTACGTTTGTTTGGGATCATGCTTTGCTGTTAGTTGGCAATTGTTTCACACATTATTTGGTTTCATTTCACCAATTTATATCAAGTAAATCACAATTTTCCAAATCTTTTCACTCAATACAGTCACCGCTGATGTTGCTGTCCTCCATTGTTGATCCTGACACTGAAGTCTAGTTATTCTATTAATGGATATATTCAGAAGAACGTAGGTAAAAAAAAAAAATAATAATAATAATAAAAAAAGCCGTGTTAAGCTAGTATTAAGATACACTTCTTCACTCAAACTTCACGCTATCCATACTCAAACTTCTTTTTATCCCCCTAGTAAGGTTTGTCCAGACATTCCGTATTCCTCACCATCATCATCACCACCACCTCACCACACTAACTCTGAGGCAAGCTTTACCCAGTGTCCGTCCTTACTTCCCTTCTGAAAAAACTGAGTGAAAAGGATGATGTTCTCAGATTTGTTTATTTACTCGTTGAGTCTACTCCCCTGCAGAGAAATGCACTTCAAGCTCGTTTCCCTTTGTCTTTAACTTTTAGAAACAGTGGTGTGCATTTAATTAACATGAACAAAAACAAAGGCAAAATCCCAACGCCTCTCCACATAACAGTCCGTCATTGTTCGCTACATTTGTTTTACTCTGATTATGTTTGGATCTATCCAAGTCCCGGAAGACAAACCGACAAACCTGTTATGATGCAGGGAAGGGAAATAAATTTCTCTGAAGCCGTTAAATGATTAATTTGTCATTAAATCAGATTCTCTCAAGGAGCATGGAATGTAAAATCTACCATACCTTACTTCTGTATATTACTTAATCGCAAAGTAAACCTCGACAATTTAGAGATGCCAAGCAGCCTACGACGCATGTCTTTGGACTGCGGGTGGAAACCGGAGTACCCAGAGGAATCTGGGAGAACACGCGGAGGCGAGGTTCAAACCCCTCGAAAAGGCGACGTGGATGCTGATGCACGGTCTCTCGATAAACACAGAAGCTAAGCACACTTAGCAAAAGCACAACGCTCACTCTAGTGTTTGTGCATTAATGCACTCAGAATAACAGTTTGGGGAAATACGGTGCGTTTCTGCGTACCCTTTATTTCCCAGCATGCACGGCTCAACATAGCTATGCTAATGCATCTCTAATAGCACAGTAAACACTCGGGAGCAGGAGGGCATGAAGCACAGCCGCTTATTGACATTAACGATTCCACACACGACAAAAACGCTCTGGAGAATTCCGGTAAAATCCGCTCGCATCGCGTGGCTTCCTGTTCAAGCCACAAAAGGAAGCCGTTAACAACATGTTTTATTTCTCTTTTGATTTTTTCCCCCCCTTCGCCATTAAATTATTACTCTGCACTTGTATAATAATTATGTGCCATTACGCTCTTTGTTCAGCTGTGGGCTCGCAAAATAATAGTCATTATATTTTATTTTGTTGTTTGTTTTTTTGGTTTTTTTTTTTTTAATCCCCTGTGCAGTGCTTCAGCAAATAATAGAAATTATATTTCATTATCATATTTGTTTCACTCAAATCGCTCGCCAGCAGCCGTAATGGCAGTGAAACGTTTAGAGTTTTATACGCCATTCGAATTAATATTTAACACAAGGAAAGTGAAAAGTTTTGGCACCCGGCTGTATTGAATTTTGCTTGAGTAGCTGCTCGAGTTAATTGACGGAAAAGGAAACCGCACTAGACATCTGTTGTATTTCTGAATTAGATTTTCTCTTCATCTCAGTGATGATTAAGATGAATGCTGAAGGAAATTGAGTAGTCGGAGACACTAGGATGTAAACGCGGGCTTTTTAGGTTTTCTTTTCCAGGAATTTTTAACCACGACCCGCTTCCGAGTCGACTCGGTGAGAAAGTGATTCGACTCTGATTCATTTCCTGCGAGTGAGTCGATTCAAACATGCCGCGTGTGTGTGTGTGTGTGTGTGTGTTTGTTTTTTTGTCATTTTTTGCAAGCAAACTGAACCAAAGGTCAGAACTGTAGTCCATTTGGGGATTCTGGAGGCAAACAAAAGGAGACAAACACTGGATGTGACACACAAAACTAATTTTTTTATATATAATTATGTAATCTTTTACATACATCAGTGTTCTCTGGTCATTTTTGTGATTTCTACACGCACTTGGTAAAAGGTTTGTTTTCTGACGCTGTGAAAAATGAAAAGTTTTACAAGGGCTTTTTTTGTTTGTTTATTTTGGTTCGTTTAATTTGGTTCAGCGTGAAAGCCAAAAAACAACAAACCAAAAGAATCAGTTTCACTCTGATTCGGACGAACAGGTCTGAAAGCGGCTCTCGTCTGTCCGATCGAAGAACGTGCAACCTGTCTGTGTTCTTGCTAAGCTTTGTGTAGAACATTGGGCTTCTGCTCACGAAGACTTGCTCATTGACGTGTTGATCCTGCAGAGAATGTCAACAGTTCAAGGAAATGCCATTCTGTTCGGATTCCTTCAAAAATCCCAGTTAAATCCGAGCAGAATGTGATTGTAACAGGATTTAGACTCTAGAAAATGTCTGGTTTGTTCCAGTTTGGGTCTTGTGCACTCCGGAGGTCCCCTGGGAGCCGGGATCTTTCTCTGAGAAATCCGGTATCTCTGCCAAACAGTGGCCTCGGATTTCACCCACTCGGGTTTTACCCACCGAGTCCAAATGTGTCCTTGCTTTTTAGCCCCCCCCACCACTTACTGCATAAAAATGACCACAGGTCCCACTTCGCCAGTGCTGTCCTTCCCTTGATTATATTACCATGGTCACTGTTGTGCTACACACTTCAAAAAGGTCTGGTGAATTTTTTTAAAACAATGAAAAACATAATTAAGGTTTCTTTGGATTTCCATCTAAGGCAAATCTTAGAAGGTTCTCAGTAGAGCACTGTTTTATCATCAGAACCATTTCAACCCCATGAAGAACCCTTTTTTCTAAGAGCGTGTATATTAACTAGGCGAGTGTGCGATACAAACCTCATAATATCGCACATTTCTTTCAGAAAGACTTCCAAATGAAACCCATTTTGGAAACTAAGAACCCTTAATTAACCAAGGAAACGTAACGGCGGAACCCTTGTTTCTTTGAGTGTATGTGTTAAGATTATTGCTCATTATTTTTTTGCCATTAAAGATTCTGTGTAGAAGATGACACCAGAGTGTTTTCCTATGAGAAAAGGTGCCAAGTAGAACATTTTTGGAAACTACTGTAAGAATTTGTAATTATACACAAACCCATGGGGAACCGTTTTTCCTAAGCGTGTACGTGCTAACTGCATCTCCAAATGATTGCTCATTATTTTCTTCCCTTAAAAGGCTCCATGTCGAATCCTACACCCAATGAACTCTTAAAGAACCCATGAAGAACCTTTCTTTTTCCCTAAAGTGTGTCGTACAAACTTTAACCCGTAGACTCCTGAATTCAGTTGCGCTGTGGTGAGGTATGAAATGAAACGTTGACTAAACCCCCATGAAAATGCCTTCATGTCTCATAAGGCACTCCTAGCGATGTTTTAATTGTCTGCAGAGCGTGGTAAAAATCTCCATTTCAAGCGAAACGACCCTGAATCGCTCATCAACATTCTCCCGCTTTTTATTTAATCACCTCGAGCAGATGGCCACAGTGCAGAATCAAGATGGAGGACGTTAAAGGGGGTAAATATCAGTGTGTGTCTAAGGGACGAGCGTGTTTACCGTCACGTCTGCTGCTCAGAATCAGTCTGGAAGTGTGTGAGGGATTAACAGGAAATGAATCTGATAAGTGTGCCATTGCGAGGATTGGTAAACAAAAAGGAACGCTCCCGTTTATATAGAGGGAGGTTTAGATTTAACAAGGACACGAGATCACAACCACAATTTAGCTCTTCGAAAAGACTTTTTCTAGATAGATAGATGGATAGATAATGAAAAGAGGTTCTACACTCTTAGGAAAGAATGTTCCTCCATTTTGGTCCGAAGATTTAACAGTTCTCACTTTTTAAGAGATTCTTAGAACGTTATCTAAATAAAATGGCTGTAAATAAACGCCTCTCACAAGAGGGCAGAGTTCCTTCCTTCCTTATTTGGGCATTGCTTCCTTTAACCATCACAAATCCGACACGGTACTTCAGGGGAAAAAAAAAACCAAACAAACAAACATCCTAGCAATTCAAGCGCATGATATGGAAGCAATGTCAACAGTGACATCATTTCCGATGTCATCAGCTCCAACATAAGCAAGCCTCGGCAATCATTTATATAATAATACACGTTTAAACGGTTTGCATATAAAGTCAAAGTCAATGAGATGTCATTAATCAGTAAAGACAAACATGTTATTTCCCGAGTCGAGAAGCAATGAAATGTTTATTGTTAATTATCATTTTGATTCGAATTATAATTACAGACTGGAGGTAAACGCAGGAGTTTATGCAGACCGCTTCATTTTCTGAGTGATTGCGACCCGCATCGGTCTAATCAACGCCTTTGTTTAATTAGTAGTCGGATATTAATTTGATTCCCAGTAAGGTTCATTATTAATAAAAGTTAAATTCCTGTAATTTGAGCTATTTAGAGGCTTTAAGTGGACGTCGTCATCGTTCCACGGCTGCTCAGCGAGCGTGTGGATTTCTCCGATCCGTTTGTATCGGTGTGTTAATTCACAGCACTTTAACACAGCGACACGACCGGATGATTAGTCACATCGCCGCTTCGGTTTACAGCAGAACCTATCAAGAGGACGACGTTAAATGCAAAATAAAAGCAAAACGTCTGGAATTTGGTTCTTTTGATGATTAAAGGAGAACCTTGTTTGTTATTTTTCTAAATTTTTAGTTTTAGAAAATTTTATGGTTTTAAAAAACGGTGTATGAGATTCAAGTGATGTTCCCAGAGCCTTAGGTTGTTAGAACACCATTTTAGCAGAACCGTTCCTTCTTCCAGTGTTCTCAGATCAAGAAGATTCAAAAAGCTTGCCCTAATGTTCTCGCTGCCCCAATGTTCCACATGTTCCATGTTCCCAGAGCCCCAAGTTGCAAGGACACTATTTTAGTAGAACCCTTCCTTCTTCCAGTGTTCTCAGACCAAGAACATTCGAGATTGCCTTAATGTTCTCGCTGGCCCAATGTTCTCATTGTCCTATGTTCCACATGTTCCCAGAGCCCCAAGTTGTTAGGACACTATTTTAGTAGAACTGTTCTTTCTTCCAGTGTTCTCAGATCAAGAAGATTCAAAAAGCTTGCCCTAATGTTCTCGCTGCCCCAATGTTCCACGTTCCCAGAGCCCCAAGTTGTTAGGACACTATTTTAGTTAAACCGTTCTTTCTTCCAGTGTTCTCAGATCAAGAAGATTCAAGATTGCCTTAATGATGTTCTCGCTGGCCCAATGTTCTCATTGTCCTATGTTCCACATGTTCCATATTCCACAGGTTCCATGTTCCCAGAGCCCTACATTGTTAGCACACTATTTTAGTAGAACTGTTCTTTCTTCCAGTGTTCTCAGACCAAGAACATTCAAGATTGCCTTAATGATGTTCTCGCTGGCCCAATGTTCTCATTGCCCTATGTTCCACATGTTCCATATTCCCAGAGCCCCAAGTTGCTAGGACACTATTTTAGTAGAACTGTTCTTTCTTCCAGTGTTCTCAGATCAAGAAGATTGCCCTAATGTTCTAGCTGCTCCAGTGTTCTCATTGTCCCATGTTCCACATGTTCCATGTTCTCAGAGCCCTACTTTCTCTATTGTACTAGAATCATTTCATTCCCCAAGGTACAATCTATATAAACGTAACAGTGGTCCCATCCCAATCAGTTAGAAACCTTCACCCCATCCTCTAGTTCCTTTAACTCTTAGGTTCTGTTGCATTACCCTGAAGGATCTTGTTCTAACCAGTGTGTCTTTTATATTTTTATACATTTATTAATTTCCTCCTGATTTGAAACGGCTGCAGACATCATTAAATCCTTCCTTTGTTTTCCTTTTATTGATTCAGAATTTAACAATCTGTCCAAATTGCCCATATTTCCGTCTCGCTCCGTTTCTCTCGCCCGCAAGGCTGACCGCGGACGCACTGAGAACGGAGAGAAATTCAATATCTTAACATTTTAAAATAAAATCGAGTGAACGAGCGGTGCTTCGTCTTTTGTTTTTACTGTCGGTCAGATAACGCCGCTCGCTCTTAACACTCTGTTAGCGAACACCCGCTAATCCAAGAACATCATCCTCAAGCCATATTAAACAAACATCTTGGCTTTTACTGGATAACACAGAGAACTGTTGCTTGTTTTTTTTCATGCTCGACGTCCACATCGACTGAACCTCGTGATCTTTGTGTTATCTCTCATTTCCTGTTAATAGCCTCGCTTTGTCTCCTCAGGGGTCATTACTGTGTGTATCAATAACGTTAGACCAGAAGTAAATCAATGTGTTTTAAATGGCTCTTTGAAGTGAATCCTACAGATTGATTGGCAACCAAGAACTCATTGAAAGTTCTTCTTCTCACATCTACACTACAAGCCTCGTAGCATGCGGAGCGTTTCTAGGTGGCGGGACGAAGCGAATCAGTTCACCTAAACATGTTCAAAAAATGCTTAAGCACAAAAGAGTCACAGTGCTAACATGACAGAGGCACAAAGTTGAGGAGATGGTGGAGCTCGTAATGGAAGAAAAGCTCCATCTGCTCCTCTGACGTTGCCAACCGAACAACGGTTGCCAGATGACCAAGCTGATTTAATCAACTCATTTCACTCCATGATCGCTGTTAAACCACGCATGGCCAGAGATTTTGCTGTAATTTCTGGAACTTAGGTGTAATGTCTGAAAATCGGTTCTTCAGTTCTGCAGCTCAGTGATGCGAGAAAGTAAATCTGATGTTTTGGCTTTTAGCAAGAAGCATGTTCATTAGGCAAATCACTGTCTCCTTCTCCAGGCCTGGAGACCTCTTACCTCATGGTCTGAATAGAAGTACGGAAATTATTTTTCTACCAGAAAGACTCATTCCTGTTCTTTCCATCCCTTATTTCACTCCAAGCCCTAACCATTCTTCAATTCTTCATATTTACCAACAATCACAGAGATGGAGAGAAGATAGATTTTTTACGTTCGCTTTGATTACTCTCCCTAATACACACACACACACACACACACACGTAAATTCTGTTTCCCCACCCAAGTTGTTTAGCTACTTACTCTGTCTGTGCTCCACATGGTGTTCTGGTTTCGGTACCTAGTTCTTGGTTTGCTCGGGTTTATGAATCTTTGTCTACATTTTATTTAAAAAAAGAAAACCCTGCATTTCCACCTGCCTCCTTGTTGTTCAAACTACATGTTTAACGGTTTTATTTATTTATTTATTTATTTATTTATTTTTACTAGATGTGCATGTTGCAACATATTCAGCTAAATTGGTCAATAACTGCTTAATATTAGTGAGTGAGTGACGTTCGGGTTCTAGTTTAGTATTTAGGGACGGATTAAGAGTCTTAGGGATAACCCTAATGCTAAACCAGAACAATTCTAACTCCTAAAAAGCTTCAACCCTAAAAGGGGCGGGCACACTACACTTTTCGTTCCGTTGACTTCCAATCATATGCATGCTGGAGACCGGAAACGCAAACTCATGCGAAAAAGTTTCGCATTTCGCTGCATTCCAAAGTTCAAGTTTGGTGAACTCTGACCTGCGAATTCGTATCACACGAAGACGTGCGACATCTTCAGAAAATCCAAGATGGAGGTAGCACTGATTATAGCGACGTGCCGTCCTGTTTTATACAACAGCTTTAAAAGAAAAGAAAAATCAACATCAAAAGTGAAGTGCCCTGGATTGCAGTGTCACTGCATACAGGAACAGATGGTAGATTTTAACACTGAAACAAAAATGAAAAATAAATTTTTAAGCCAGCACCTTGGCCTGTGATGTCATATCCGGTTGCCGCCCATATTCACAGCAGTCTCCGAAGAAATTTCACTAACTCCAATACTTAACACAGAGATTTAAGATTAATCCTACGAGAGCACCAATTCCAAACTGCAAACTCAAACCCTAAATCTTAAATCCTAATCCCAAAAGGTCAACCCTAAACCTAACATTAATCTCCAAACCTAAACCCTAGGTCATTAAATAATCTCTGACTCTAAAACTCGGCCTTAAACCATAAATTACAACCCGAAGCTCAAAGATTAAGTTATATCTACTGAATGGAAATGCTAATCCCCAGCGCTGAACTCCAAACCTTCACTCTAATTCTTAAAATTCAACTTCAAGCCTGAACATCTAATCCTGAACCTTAACTTTAAACCTCAAATAGTAATCTACCTCAATCCTAAACTCTAAAATCGAATTCCTAAACTTTATAATAGTGCATGTGTGCTCGTCATGACACGCCTCCAAAAGCCTACATGCTAAACCTAAACACTGTTTTAAAGTGTTTAAATCTAACCTTGTTCTGTCATCCTAATTTCCGTGACCTCTGTATCACCCTCAAGTTAAACGCCAAATTATAACCTTGAACCCTAATTTCTAAACGCTGAACCTCTAGAACTACACTCTAAACCCTAAACTATAACTATACAGTTATAACTAACTCCTGAACTCTTTTGGACTCTTAACCATAAGAATAAAACATTAAACCCTAAATTCCAGTCCTAAACTCCGTTTCATCCCATCATACCTCATCTCACTTTGCTGCACTCTAAAATTACTGAGCATTTCTTCGTTTATCCCTTCTTTTTTCTCTCTCCACTGCGGTCTTCCCACTGAGATTTATATTGCTGATGCTAATGAGCAAATAAAACCCGCTGCATAAAACTTCTTCATGCCCCACTTAGAGAGAAACATGTTTAAACTGAGCCAGGTGTCCGGTATATAAAGTTTCCCCACTGCTTGAAGAGGCTTTTAGCCTCGAACGTGTTATGCAGTTAAAACTATCTCCAAAAGTACTTTATAATATCGCAAGCCTTTATTTATTTATTATTTTTATTTTAATCTAAATATATCTTCTAATGGTTTCATCAGCAGGCCGGCTTTTCCTGTATTTACCGTAACGGACGCAAGAAAAAGGCTGAGAAACATTGAGTGGGTTTAACATGTGCTCGTAAACCAGATGAACAGGTAAGGGGTGTAAACATCAGGAGAAATACCCAGTATACAGTACATGCTAAAGCGGCTAATGCGGTTTTGCTAATAGCATATCGGCTATTAGCAACTAAAAACCATACTATTAGACTGATCGTTCTTTGTCGTATGTGAATTATTAACAGGTTAACATCGTAACGCATACATACATTAGCGGTGATTGCTTATCTGATATAGAAATGCGTTTATGCTAGTTATTTATGCTAATTCTTTATGCTAGTTGTGCTCTAGCTACTATTTCCAGTACATGACACGCCCAGACCCACGAACATGTATCTAGTAATGCTTTCAGCGAGAAGTAGCCTATCTTCTTATCCTAAAACGGCAAGATAACGTTCTGTACAAACGTTCTGAAAACGTCTCGTGAGAACGCTAATCGAACTCTAACATTCTTATAAAAGTTTTGCGTCAGGTTTTTACGTTCCCAGACATTTTAGAGTAGGAAAACATGATTCAAACACATACAAAATGTTTTGTCTTGACGTTCTGAAACGGTTTTTAACTTTATTAGAACGCACACAGCTTCACCACTTTTTTTCCTCCACTGTTGAAGCTCTTTACAAATTCAGTGCAAAATGTGAGGCAGTCGTGTCGCGTTACAAATGTTTGGAGTTCACGAAAAACACCTCTAGCGTCAGCGTGTTAGCCATATCGCTCATATGCTCAGGACAGGACAGGGATATGGCATCCTGAACTAACGATCACTAACGATACTACCAGGAGATATGCTCTAGCCATGTACTGGCTGTGTTTAAAAAAAATATTCTTGAGCGAAGTCCACAATAGAAGAAATGAAGAAATAACAAAATGAAGAAGATTTTTAAAAATGTTGTGTTCGTGTTTTTGATTTAGTCATTTAGAACTCGCAGGCATCTTGGTGACGAAGCATCAATGGACTTTCATTGCCCTCAGTCACGGATTTTCCCTCCATTACCCAGCTACATTATGACAAAAATATTCATTCAAATCAGAATAAATTTCTGGTTCCTCAGAAGGGGTTTTTTCCAAAAGGAAAACAGGGCAACATCAGATTTTTCTTCAGAGGTGCAAACACACGTAAAGGGGGGGGTTTACCCGAAGTCGGAATTATAAAAATAAGTAAATAAATACGTTCTCAGGCCTCGATAACATCCTCAAAACATTTTTATGAAATGCTGCGGTGAGCATGCGCTTCCTTTGTCGTCACGTAACAAAATGTGTGGCCTTGATGACATCCTCAAAACATCCTCTGAATGTCGCGGTTAAACCCTTACATCTTATTTAACCTTATAAGAACATTATTTGAAACGAGACAACATCCTTTAAAACATTCTTTGAACGTTAGATTAAAAACGTTTCGTTTAAAACGTTAATAGAACTGGTAGGTAACGTTAGCCAAAGCTGTGAGAACGTTCCGTGCTAGCTGGGAAGATAGAGTCATTCGTTTTGTGTTCAATATAATGCAGTCAACACTACATTTAAAAAGATACACACCCCATGCTATGCCTTTATTTAATTCACATACTGTTAGCATGTGCGAAGAAGCTAATGCTAACTGATCGCTATTAGCAACAGCTACTCTGATAGCTTTTTAATGAACACAGTAACACGTACTAAATGATCTGTGATCTGTGCATATTTGATATAGAACATGATTGATGCTAGTTATATACACACTGTATGCTAGTTATTTATGCTAGTTGTGCTGTAACTCTATCGTCATTTCACTTGTGTGGGTTTCAAGCGTCCTAAAGCTGTTCTTCGCCAGCTCATACGTACTGACAAATGAGCGTTCGGTTCCAAAGTGTCTATTCATGGTGTTTTAGAAACTTTATACGTATTAATGAAATCTTTTTCAGCCTATACTCTTTGTGATTCCCTCTCGGCGATATTGATACAAATTCCTATTTAATTCCACTTTCAGAAACTTCCAGAGAGAGAGTGAGAAAGAAAGAAAGAAAGAGAGGAATTAATTTGGCGCTTGGCACGCTGCTTAAACCCCAAAACATTCATGCAACCGCAAAACCAATTAAGCCGAGCTTCTAATGACTGGATCTATTAAGGATCTGTAATGATTGAATGAATTCCCTTCGTTCAGCTAAACGAATGCCTCTTATTTACCAAAGACTAAATCCTTTTTCATTTCTTTTTTGTTTTGTTTTTCTTTTCTCCAAAGCACTTAAAGGATGAGTAGATGGCTAATGGAGGATGGCGTCTTCCGAGTATTTTGGGGTTTTTTTTTGCTTTAATCTTCGGGGAACTAAATAAATAACTACGTAACTAACCATTTTACATAAATGAACTCCTCGAATGCTTGGCAAATAGCAATTTTTTATTTTCTTTTGGAAAAAAAAAAATATATTTCTAAATGCAGTGTTGCAGTGCATTATGAATGATTTCCTGCCTTCCTGTGACAGCAGCTCGTATGTTTAAAACGTCAAATGGGACGATGGAACCCATTACAACAAATAAAAGAAAGTAGCCAAGCATTAAGTTTTTGTCTGATAAACAATCAGTCTTCACCCAAAGATATATATATCCAAAAGCAAATCAGCTCTCGCTCGGTCCCGGACCGGGACCCTACATGAAAACTGAGGAAAAACGATGACTGATTAATTCGCTTTTCAGAACGTGCGCTCCATTTTATTTCAGCTGATCTATTCCACAGCGCTGCTGGATTCTGGATTGTGATTGTTCAGAAGGTGTCGATTCATTTTCTAGAGCTGCGGTTCGGACAGCACTGCAAGTTTACGTTAATATTAATGCGCTCGTTCGAATACGGTTACCGCTTCTATCGTAACAACCCATTCACCGGGACGTGTAGAGTAGACGTTCCACTGATGATAAACGGATTAAAAAGCGCCGATATGGTGACGTTTTCTTCCCAAGAAGGAGATGTAACGTTAAGTTTTCTGACACCTTCAGGACAGAGTTCTCCCAGGTTACTCTCTCTGCACAGCTTCATGTAGCGTCCATGTGGGTTTCCTCCTGGTTCTCCAGTTTCCACCCGCTATCCAAAAACGTGCCAGTAGGTGGAGTTACGCTAAACTGATTGTAAACGCTGCCGTGGATGTATTCCAGTGTTCCCTGAACAGGATCCCGAGTGTGTCCCGACATCTCCTGCATCCTCATGCGTTTTCTAAATAGAGAGTGAAAATCATGGAAGGTCGGCCCATGTGTCAGGTTTTATTTTCCATAAAACCAGCACATTAATTCAGAATGGACCGAGCGAGAGAATAAAATGTGTAGGAGGCAGATGAGTAAACTGTTTCAGGTGTTTGGGTTTTTTTTGTAAACCATCTGTTTTGGCCGTGAAAGTTAGAATATTCTTCACCGTTTACCCATCTGCCCCGGCGTGGATCAAAGCCAGAGACGTCCATGTTGCAAATTGACAACAACGCACCAAAAAAAAAATAATAATAAAAAAATCTATTTTAGCGCCCATTTACTCTCGGTGCATCTGCGACATGTTTCCTGCGGTCCCTCACAATTAGCCCCAAAGCGCTCGTCCCTTCTGCCGTGATCCGATTTAGCATATGCTGCTAAAGTTTGAGGCAGAGAGAATAGAAATATGTCCAAAAGACTGAGATCGCTCCGTTTATTTATTTATTTATTTTAGTCCAGACTGTAGAGCAGAAGAAAAGGTCTGAGCTGAGGACCTACTGTTCAAACTGCAATAAAAGTCTGGCAGGGTTTCACATCACGGCGTTGCTGGGATTAAAAAATAATAATAAAGTTGACAGGAAGCACGACGGCGCTAATCAGGAAGTCCAGACCAAATTCGTAACCAGGGAAACTGGAAATCTGGACAGACCTTTTTTTTTTTTCCCCTCTTCAGGCTTTTTCACTGGATGCTTTATGTCTGTGGAATACTAATCACATTTATTCTATCTCTCTCCTGGTGTGTGTGTGTGTGTGTGTGTGTGTGTGTGTGTGTGTGTGTGTGTGTGTGTGTGTGAGAGAGAGAGAGAGAGAGAGAGAGATGGATTGCATTCAACATAAAGCTCAACTGACCAGCTAGTTTGAAAACGTCAGCTATTCAAAGTTTCAAATAACACCTCACTTTTTTAAAAAGCACTTAAAAATGGACAAAAGCTCATCCGGCACTGATTACGGTCTAGTATAATTAATGAGGTGAATAATCCCGGATGATGAAAAGGAATGGAGGGATTAGGAAGCGAGAACGTCAGAGATGGAAGTGGAAACGTGCATAACTCCAGGCGGGATTTCTTCTCGCCGTATAGAACATCCTCGATTTTTTTTTCCCCCACCACCGTGTGATTAAATATCATCAAGCAGGTGCAGCAGAACTGCAATGTGACACACACACACCTGATAATGGCGCCCATAAACCCCAGCGTGAGGACGTTTTATCTGTGATGATTGCTCCGGTGTGTGTAGGAGCCCTGGGGACGGATCGTGGATGTCAGCAGGACGTCAGATGACTTTCCTGACCTTCATCATCCTCCCATCATCTTCTCTTCTCATCTGAAACCCCTCGAGTAATGGATGTCAACAACTCACACACACACACACACACACACACACACACACACACACCAGTGCACATCTATAGATGAAGAATCCTTCATTTTCTAAACGGTGTGTACAAAAACGATTAAGGTTTATGCTCGTAGCTTCAGGTGCATTCTCAGTCCATGATTTACAGTTCGTCGGTAAAAAGGAGGTTAAAAAAATAAAAAATAAATAAATAATACGAGCAAATAAAATGAGCAAAATAAGTTGTGGGTTTAAGACTTAATATCACTTTAGTAAAGCTAGTTTTATATTAAAATGAGGCAAAAAAAAAACCTACGAAATGTTAATTTTTGTTGTTTCGTATGTGAAAATTGGAGCGTGTGAAACCCTACAGTTAATTAGAAACGCGCTCAATCGAAATCCTCGTTCTGAACGTTACAATCCTTCCAGTTCTCTTTACTTAGTAAAATACTTTACAAGCTAAAAAGATGTCAAGTAAAGTTGGTAAAATACAGCCTGTAACGAGAGCCAAGGAGGACATACTCGTATCGTACTCGAACGTAAACGTACTGAACCCGAACTGCAGAAATAATCTCCCGCTTTAGGCCGCGTCAACGTTAATCCGGATTAATATGAAAACGGATCTTTCTCCTCTACGTTTTTGGAGGTCTTGTCCAGCGAACACTGAGCTATCCAGTTGGGACGGCGTTTGTGGAAAAGTTTTAAAAACGTCGTTTTCGCTTTGTGGTGTGGACGGAGATATTCAAAAACGTATTTTTAAATCACGTGACGCAGTCATGTGTCCCATTGAACTCAAAACAAACAAGATGGTGGACAACGTTGTACTGCAGTTGTTGTGCCCGATATCCAGTTTGATAGCGGTGTTTAAGATAAAAGAGACTTAGTAGAGTCTTCAGAAAATGCAGTTTAGAGATCTAGCCGGATTAACGTGGATGAAGACTTAATGGGACTTTTCATTCAGTGATATCGTAAGATAAGGTAAGGACACTAACCCCGCCCTTCACCCCGCCCCCAACCTTCAACTTCACAACTTTTCATGAGACATGCGTTGTACAAATTTTCTAAGATTACTACTACGACTATTACTACTACTGCTCCTACCATTACTACTGCTACTATTACTACTACCACCACCACCACCACCACCACTACCGCTACTGTACTACTATGAAAACTACTACTACCACCAATACTACTCCTACCATTACTACTTCTATTGTAGTACTACAAAAACTACTACTCCTACCATTACTACTGCTACTATTACTACTACCACCACCACCACCACCACTACCGCTACTGTACTACTATGAAAACTACTACTACCACCAATACTACTCCTACCATTACTACTTCTATTGTAGTACTACAAAAACTACTACTTCTACTGTACTACTACAAAAACTACTACTACCACCACCATTACTACTTCTACTGTACTACTACAAAAACTACTACTACCACCACCATTACTACTCCTACCATTATTACCGCTACTATTACCACCATTAATACTTCTACTGTACTACTACTGCTCCTTCCATTACTACTATGACGATTACTACTGCTACTATTCCTACCATTACTACTACTACCACCACCACGACCACCACTTCTACTGTACTACTACCACCATTACTATGACTGCTACTATTACTACTACTTCTAATACTATTCCAACCATTACTATTCCTACTTGTACTACTACTACTGCCATTACTACTCATTTTGCAGGATTGATGTTTATCCCAATAAAAATGTACGATACAAACACAATTGAACGAAACAAATACGAATGCGTATAGAACAGACAACAGTCCGGATAACAAAAAAAAGTTTCATTTGTATATCATCTGAAACACTTCTACTGTACAACTCCACCTTTAAACTTTAGGCCACGCCTCCTTCCCGAGTCTGACGCTGGTATGGCGTGACACCGAATTGTCCCGAAGCTACGATTGTGACCCCGTTTGAGATTCAGACACGCAGTTATTCATCACGATGCTAATCCTGTGGCTTTAAATATCCATCACTCCTTAGCTACATGAACTTCGAAGCACACTTCCTGGATGGCTCGCTGACTACCTTTAGAGAAAGCAGAACTCTGTGTTGGTTAAAACTATTCACTTTTTCTTTCTCACCATGAAAACGCTCGCAATTAGACGGCGTTACCTTTTCGGAGTTTTTGATCTGGAGGCGATTCATTAAGAGTGTCTGGTTCGGTGTTCCTCTTATTTCAACATTCGCTTCATTTAAACAAACAGATACGCTCTCTTGTCCAGACTAATTAGATGGAAAGTAAATCTCCTCTACGGAGGATCAGTTTCAAACCAATTATTCTTTTCGCTCCCTCGTTCATTTCGGCTCTCGGCGGCGGATTATTTTACCGTCTCAGGTTCTGGGCCACGTTACAAGGGCAGCAAACACCGGATCAGCATTTTAACAGCTCTCACCTAGAGAGAGGCGGTGAGCGGGATATTAAGTAGTTTGAGAATTAATTCAGTATCAGGATGAAGGAAGTTCCTGTAATGTTTCATCTGAAGGACGTCTTATAAAGTAACAGGATGTGTGAAGTCGAGAAGTTTGGAAGACGTCGAGCTTGAATTTGGTGTACGCGTGTTAGCATGCCAGCTACACTGTTCGTGTGTGTGTGTTTACGTATTTCATAAAATCACATGTTACAATCCTTTTGGTTTATATCTAAAAACAAGTTCAACTCAGGCTTATTCAGATATTAATTTAAAACTGTAACTACAAGTTGGATTAAATAAACTTCAGTATCCAAGTAAGAATTATTACGCATTCAAAATACCATTCTATTCATCTGTTTATTTTCTAGCTGATGTATCTTCTTATATTTTGCGATATTTGGGTAATTATTGCGTTGCTCATTTTATAGCATTTTTTAAAAAAAAATATTCTTTCACACAGTTTTATTTGTAAAAAAAAAAAAAAAAAAAAAAAAAATTATACATAAATTAATAAACAACTGTCCTACTGAAAAGGGTATTTGACTTACAAGATCATTTAAAGGAGAGTACTACGGCTGCTGATTTATAGCCTTTATCTAGTTCAGCGCTGTATAAGAGAAAATTAATAAAATCAATTATTATTATTATAATAAACACGTATATAAATAACTACTCCCCTGACCTCACAGTAAGATTCCTCTGAAAGGTATCCTTCTAAAACGCTATTTATATCCTTTAATACATTTATACGACATGCCGAGCCTCCGACTTTATTTTCTATTCCACAAAGACAACCGTCCTGCAGCGTGTGTCTATTTGACTGGCTTTAAATTGCCGTCTCAGCCGTGTCCGGGGCGATTTTAATGCTTGTTTAGTTTAATAAAACTCAGGTTCTCCGCTCTGAGGGAATGTTTGCTGAAGGCGAGGCACTTTATTCCGCCCGCTCTGCACATACAGCAGCAACCCGCTGAGACGAGCGAAATGTTAATGACTAGAACTTGCATTATTCTCATGTCATGAGATTGCAGACGCAGGCATAGACAGCTAGAACCGTGACGCCGGGCCTTCGTAAGACGTTCATAAGCAGCGCATAAAATACCGGAGGAGACAACGCTGAACGATGTCCGAGAGGGTTTGTGTCAAACCTTGTAAAGGTGACGTCAATGCTCAGGGAAGATTCGAGAGCACTCTTACAAATAAAAGGTTCCAATTAGAACCAGAAATGGCTTTTCAGCCTGATACCATAGGGAGAACCCTTTTAAGTTGCATAAAGAACCTTTTACTCTCAAGTTCTTGAGAGAACCATCCATTTAATCTATCGAACCATCTATCTAATCACAAATGGTTCTTCATAGAAGAAGAAAAAAATAAGCTAAAAGAAATAACACTTACTTAGTGCTTTAAGGAACCAAAGTAAGGTTCTTAAGAGCGGTACCAGGAGAACCTTTTCCAGTCCCACAAAGCATGATACCTTGAACCAATACACTGCTCTGAAGAACCTACAATGAAACAAAGAACTTATTTAATCTCCAAAGAACCATACAGCTCAACTCAAGCACCCGATACAATGAAAAATGGCTCTTGACCAGAAGAAAGATCTTTACAAATCCTGAACCCCTGAAGAACCTTTATTTTTAAGAGTGAATGATGAAGTAGACTGATAGAAAAAAGGTTCACCAGGTTCCTTTGTACAGTTAAGATGGAGAACACATTCCACAAAGGTTCTAGATTTTTAGTAACATTTCTTTACCAAAATCTGTTTTATGCCATTAACAAGTGTAAACATTGTTAATACATTGTCTTTATATGAAATAAAGAACATTAAACGTAACAGTAAACGCATATTGCTACTGTAATGACAATCCCTTAGGACAATGCTAGCATGTTTAACATCCTCCATAGCCAGTAACTAACATTACCGTGCTAACTTAATAGCTTTACTATTTCAGTGTAGTGAATAGTTAATAATGAGATGTCTGAATTTCTGGGATATTGTCTAGATCCAGCAAACAACGTAGCACCTAATTAATGAACATAATTCATTTTATTTAGTCTTTAAATTACTGTAATGACAACTCTTCTGTGCAACACTAACATGCTAGCTACATTTAGTACCCAATTTTATGGCACTATAAGCTAAGTAACTATGTTCAGCTAGCATAGTCATTCTAATGCTAGCTAGCTGTTTTTAATTGCAGAAAAATGCAAAAGCCACATCTCGAAAGATTTGTCTGCTAACACATAGGACAACTTATTTATGGTGCTATCAGCCAGTTAGCTATTTAGCCACCCATTTTAACTCCAGCTACTTTATAGCAAGATATACTTGCTACTTTATAGCAAGATAATACAAGCTAGCTAGATTTACTGAACAGCTACTCAAGTAATGATTAAAAACTTAGCGCTGGAATACAGGGGTTACGCGAGTTGAGTTTAATAACATTTCGTCAGCTCGGAACTAAATGAGAAAACGAGACATTTATTCATACCTCAGAGCTGTGTGAAATGTTTTCTTGGAGGAACGGACCTGCGTGTTTGGAGTGGTTGGTAATAAATATGTTGTTTCTCATGCCCGTGAACGATCACGAAAAATCGCAGTAAATTAAAGGACATGATTAATATTTTTTGTAGGTCACCGAAAGCCAGAAAGACTGAGAAGAGAAGTTCAAGCAGCAGGTCGAGCTGTAATAAATGTCCATCTTCCATCATTTCCTCCTCCTCGCCCTCATTATTAATGCTGACGGAGCGGATTGGAGAGTCGGCTGGAGAAGGAATACACTGCGTGCTGAACCTCGACCAACTTTTTGGCAAATCTGAACGCTTAAATGGTGAGACTAAGCATGTAAAATGAGAAATTGTCATTTCGGATAACACTGCAGAGCCAAACATGGAATTACTGCATGTTAAGATCTTAACATATACAAAAAAAAATCTAAAATCATAGCCATAAATGTTTCTCAGAGTTGGACAGGAAGTCTAGTTACTGTTCTGACTCCGGAGACTCCTTCCATCAATGTTAAATAAAACATTCCATAGAAAACATAATATTTTTTTAAGTCCGTATATGTGGAGAGTCCGCTGTACCACGTAAAAGCGATATCGTATCAGAACGAGCGCATTTATATAAACCTGTGATTTGGTGATATAGAAAAAGAAATAAAATCAGTGTGGTGTGTAATATCAATTGAAAAAAAAAAAAAAAAGACAATCCTGATATTAAAAGGATTAAGCTTAAAGGGATTCCTATATAGATTTATCACACCAAAACAACAACAACAAAAAACCCATGGTAAATTGATTGCTTTAAAAAGGTTCATCATCCAACATTATTCCTTAAAACGATTTCCTTCCAAAGGGCTCAGTCAGATTATGATTAGGAAAGCACAAATCCCAAATGTACCTTTAAAATCATCACAGAAAAATAAAAACAGGAACAAGACAGAGGGGACATGGTAAGTCCTTAACAACCCGTGTTCTTCCCACACAATAGTATATCCAGGAGAACGCTGACGACCAGAAACGGCAGCGCTACGAGTCCGCCTACACTTCAACTCCCCGTGAACTCGATAACATCATGTTTATAGGTTTTAAACTCCTCTCAAATGGACGATTCGGATTATACAGGTTTGGGTGTATTCGTTTCATGATGCTAAGCAACTGGGAAAATCACTAGTAGCTTACTCAGTGAAGCTAACAGTTTATCTAGCTAGGATGAGTTTTATGCAAACAATGTAAAGGGAGACCAACACTGGAAATCAGAGAGAAACGTCAGGAATGTCAACATTTCTCTCAAATGTGCTGGTAAATTACAGAAGAAAAGGTCCCCGTACAACTACAATTACATTGTGATTACACTTCGCATCAAGCGCTAATTTCCGAGCGCTCCACCGTACAAGAAATGAGACGGAAACATCCAGAACATCAACATTTCTCTCAGATCTGTTGGTAAATTGTTAAAAATAATTTAAAAAAAAAAAAGACAGAATCTTTGTGACTAAAGTTACATTGTAATTACACTTAGCATTAAGCGCTAACTTCTGAGAGTTCGGTCATACCGAAAATGAGGCAGAAACTTCCAGAATATCAACATGGACTAGTGCTCCATGTGATCATATTCATTTTTTTTTTTTTTTTTTTTAAAAGAACACTGATGAAGTCCACTAAAACACACTGTCCTTTAGCTGTAAAGCTAATATTCATTTCACCTTCTTATTTTCCACATACACTATTACAGGTTATTACAGATGCTGAACGGTAGCAGCGGTGCTCCTGAATCTCGATGTACTCAGTAAAAGTAGAACACAACCAGTGGTTTACCCGCATCGTTTTCTTTCTTTCTTTTTTTTTTTCCTTCACCCTGACTGAACTGCACTTCCTTCTAAAAGCAAGGCTACAAATAAAGCATATTGAAAATAAGATCGACTGTCTTGCTGCGCCACTGCTGCAGTAATTACACCCACTTCAAGTGTTTCTTTTATCCACCGTTTCAAGAATCACTCTCTGATCCGAGGCACTGCCATGAGGCTAATGGACACCATTATAGATACAGTGTAATTTAAATGTAGACAAAGGCAAATTATGATTTGATTGAATTCTTTATTGGTCGTTTTATTGGTTACTGCTCGACAGGCATTATCCTGTTACTTATTAACGTTTTGATTTCTTTATATTTGAAGGCATTTTCACTTTATAGTATTTCCTTAGATTTCCTTTATTATACTCTTTACATATAATAAAAGCTAGCATGTTGATTTGCATGCAAAGTTTGTATTTATGGCTTCTGATTAAAACGAATCAAATTTATTGTTATGCGAGTGGATTTTAAAATTTTATTATTATGGGGGGGAAAAAAAAAAGAAAAAAAAAAAAAAGTAATACATTTGTAAGCAATGATAACCGGATGTTTTGTGAGCAAATAATAAATAAATAAATAAAATTGCCCACAGGTGCTAGGTTCATAAACACTGCCAACTCTGCTCTGTTCGCAGAAATTTATTTCCAAATCCCCAGTATATCGTGTCTTCATCTCGGAGATGATCCGTATAAACAATACTGATTGAAACGGAGTCCCAGAGTCCCTTTCTTCCACTCAGGAATCCTCCTGATGGCAGGTGTTAAAAATTCAGGTAATAAAGGTCAGGACACAGAGTCTTCATATTTATTGAGTGCTGACAGAAGATCAATACGACGGTCCAGTGGAACCGAGTGTGATACAACACTTCCAAAAGCAGTTTATTCATGTGCACAGGGAAAAAGAGGGAAAAGTAGAAGAAGAACGATGCATTTCTGGACCGCTCGCAGGACCACAGGTCCTTTCTAACGCCGAGACATGAACGGTTATTCTCCCGTTAAACATAATCCGACTTAAATCCATCATTCTAAAAATAGCCGGGATAAAAATAACAAGATTCGAGTCAGCGTGAGTGCAAACATGACGACATTGTTGGACTGTTGACTCCAGGGCTAGGCGGTCATTTGAGATAACGTTACAGAGAATTTTTTAGCTAGCTACAAGTAACTAGAAGTATTAGTTATGTAGCAACCCAAAATGAGGCAAATTAATGTTAAGTATATTTATAATTATACAATCTACTCTTTAAAATACTCATTTGTTACAAAAAAAGGTAACTTTCCTCTTTAGGTAATGTTAGCTAGCATACTTTTTTGGTCAGCAGGCTAACACTGCAAACTACAAAAAGGTTTTTGTCTACACAATTGAAATTATAGAAGTATAATTTCAAAAGTTCCACCGAAAAATGTGAACTAAAACTTACATTTCCTGCAATTCCAGTCGAGTTCTTTTACTCCAGAGTTTTTCTGGTTGACGTCTCGACATGCGCAGTGGAAAATTACAGAAAATGAGTTTTAACAGAACAACGTTCCTGTTCCCTTTCAGGTCCGCATCCCCGACATACTGCATCATGCCGAGTCTCAATTCGCCTACTTACAGTATACTATGTGCTAAAAGTATGTACTCTTTTTGCGAAGAAAAAAGTACATACTTTTGAGTGTGTAGCAAAACTCTTCACAATCCTTTGCACAAGGAGTTGTAGGCAACAATAGCTGGGGGGGAAGGGAAAAAGATCCACGGATCCACACTGGAAGTAGTAGAACATCCGGGTACCATTGGGATACTCGTTTCAACATACTATGAATCGAGACACACCCGTTCTAATCTCATACTGTTCAGGACCGACAGCAGGTGAATTGAGACACAGCACATCTCTCAGAATCTTTGAGACTTTGATTTTGTACAAAGACTGATTAATTGTAGCTGTAAATTACCACACTGTGGTCTGTTAGAGAAAACTTTCGTTTTTTTTTTTTTTTAAATCACGGTTCCACTTCTAGTAAAAATAATCAGCTGTGTGATTTTGACCTGAATAGAACAGGCTACTAATTGGTTCCTCATGGTCATTACGAGTCTCAATCTCTTTCTCTCACCCTGTCTGTCTATCTCTCTGTGTCTCTCTCTCCTTCAGTGCATGTGCGGTGGAGGAGTTAGCGTGGTGTGTGGAGCACGTGAGAGCAGTTTTGGCGTCTCGTCAAAGTTTTCTGCGAGTTTGTCTTTTTGCTCATCTTTCATTTATATTATTGACTAAGTTATGTGAGCATCGGTGGCAGGTGAAAGTTGAGAACGGGTGAGAGTGAGTGGGCGTCAGGTGTGTGCCGGAGAATGGAGAAGAGGCGGAGGAGGTTCTGCTAGTGGCTGGAGAGCAAATCGGGTGTGAGAACATCTACTCTACCTCCTGAATGAACAAAGCGGTGGTGGTCTTCCTAAAAAAGGAAAAGATTGGCAGTACCACACCAAAATCCAGAGCTGAAAAAGGTCAGTGAGGAACACAATACCACCACCGAAACAAACAGCACCCAGTGATAACACCGACACCCGTGCCGATGCCAACACTAAAACGAACACCGAAGATTAATTGCAAACCCCATACCGCTTTGGGCGATAGAGCTAGCAGTGACCCCGGCCCTCATGTCCACACTGAGGATGATCATAACTCCCTACAACAACAGCAGAAGAACCCACAGGCACTGAACACCACTAATGAAAACAATAAACCTGAGCTGGAAACAACGAGAGGAGATGGACAAGGTGCTAAAATAGTCCAAACAAACAGCCACAGCACAATGTTGTGACACAGGAGAACCAGGGCCCAGAGTGCAGCGCAGAAGCTACAGGAGAAGAACCGCTCACAGACATGGAGGAGATAGAGGTCAACTCAGATCAACCAAATACCTTTAACCTTTCAGAACAACTTTACACCACAGAACAGATAAACCGGGTTTTTAGAACGGACTAAAGGAAAGAGGAAAATTTTACTGGCAAACTTCTTCCTGGACAAAAATAAATAAAATGTATCAAATCTGCACAACACACAACAAAAAAAAGAAAACCTGAACGTACCGTCACCACGGAGACGGTTCAGACTGAGAAAATGGACATCAGCTGTAAGAAAGGCTTTACAATAAAACAGCACTGTGGACTTTTATACTGATTTACAGTAAGACTGAAGGGGTTTGATGGGGTTCTTTTTTTTTTTTTTTTTTTTTAACTGTAAATATACCACACTGATGCATTAGAGGAGGCTTAAAAGTCTGTGTGTGTGTGTTCTCAGCGGCGCAGAAATAAAAGTCTCAGCAGAAGAACCGTGTGTTCTGATTGGCCGACCCCTCGATGAGCACTTCCTGGGCATGGAGCCAGGCCGATATAAACCCTGCGGCCACTGAACAGACTTTGTCCTAATGACTGGAGGTGAAACGATTACAGAGGGACGACAGCAGGAGGCAGCTGATGTTCCTTCCGAGTTCCCTGACGAGGGTTAGCGTTAGTGTGGACGGTTCCATGAGAGCAACAACATTCAATTCACTTCCGTTCTACTCAGTTCATTTCACTGTAACTCCATTTCATTTCGAGCTTTATTGGCACGACGGCGTTTCATTACAGTACAGCTCGGTGCTCCAGAAGTTATGGAGCTTCTGTAATGATGATGGTTTTTATCTCTTGATCTTAGAGGTCAAAAGTTGGTTGGCATGAACGTATACATATTGGTTTTCTGCCATTTATATTATTGGGTGTAGGGGTTTAATAAGCAGCTTTCTGTTTTTTCTCGTCATTACACCATCATTGTATTTCAAGTAAACAAATCTTGTCTTGTTTTCTTCTTCTTTCTCTTTTCACTGCAGTGTTTATTTCAGCGTGTCGGTGTTGAGCACTGATTGTGTGTGTGTGTGTGTGTGTGTGTGTGTGTGTGTGTGTGTGTGTATATATATGTAGTGATTTCCTGCCCCATTTGTGGTGTAAGACTCATTCACAGTGCACAATATGGAGGAGAAATCGATAAACCCCACGCTCTCAGAGCAAACTAAACACTCATGCATGTGTTCCTGCTGTGAGACTGGAATGCTGTGGAGAATTCATTGTGAGGTTTTTTTTTCCTCCTTCTTTCTGCTTGTTCAGGATTGTGTGTTAACTGTGTAGTGCGACGGCACTCGCGTCGTTTGCTCGTGTGCTTGTTAGCGAAACCGATCGGCACTCGTGGCTTATTTATTTGTTTGCAAAATGTGATTTGCGTGTTTGTTTAAATTCGTCTCCACGGGAGAAAACGAACCTCCGAGCTCCTAGCGACGACTCAGTGGGGAACTGCGTAATTCAGCGTTCAGAACAGAACATTCAGAACATTTGCTGTTACACACACACACACACACACACACACACACACACACACACACACACATACTTCATCTGTGATGTAGGGAGAAGAAAAACAAGTCAGACTAAAGTCTAATAAAGAAAAACAAGAAAAATGGGGGGGGGGGGGACCCCAACCAATTCCAGAATCAAAATATCGGGGGGGAAAAAAAAAAAAAAAAACCTTAAAATAAATAAAAACACTAAATTAAAATAAATAAACAAATAAATAGAAGAGTAACACATTAAGACCAAAAAAAAAAAAAAAAATCCAGAATGAATAAAACCTTAAATATGTATATTATACATGCTTATAAAACAAACAAAAAAATTATATTTAACAAATTTATTAAATAAGTTATACACTGTTTTCATGTTAGTTAATTTAATATTTGTGATCTTTTCAATTTATATATTTGCTATATATTATTTCAGTTAAAAATCAATAAACAAAATTCTATAGGCTAGAGAAATTTGCATTTTTACATGAATTTTAATAATAATAAATTTTTTCCCCCCAAAAGATTGAAAGCAGGATTGAAAAAAAAAAAAAAAAAAAAAAAAAAGGTATATAAAAAAAAAAGAAAGTGTGAATACGAATAAAACACCTGTAGGCCTCCGATTTTAATAATTCTTTTAAATACATATTTTTATATCATGTTTTTGAAACGTATTGTGTGTTCATATAGAAAGTTTCATGTTTCAGAAATCGGTATTATTAATTTTCTAATTTGAGTGAAAATGTAAACAGGTCACTGCTCCACTTTACATTTCAGGTGATTTATTTGAGCTTCAGTGTGTGTGTTTATTAAATCCATACATCACACTGCCGATGTGTCGCTGTTCATCAGCGCTGTTATTCTTCCATCACAACACACACACACACACACACACACACACACACTGTCTCACTTTTCCCTAAAACATTGACACTAGCTGTGTGTGATGAAACGGTTCCTCATCTGAAGATCCAGAATTTAAAATGCATTTCTGAGAAACGTCTATAAAAAATAAATAAATAAAAATTTTAAAATTCCATCTTGAAGATATCCATCATCCGTTCCCCAGTGTACTTTTCCTAGGCGGCCGTGTCCTAAATGATTTTCCCAGGACAGGAGATTCCTCCTCAGCTAAGGTTCGAAAAGGGTCTTCTCTCTCCTTCCTTATGAAGAGAGATGGTTTCATCACGGCCATTTATCTTCCGTTCTTTCCCCAGGTTCTCGACGTTAGCGGTGAGAAAGTGTGTTCTCAACCTCCGCTCAAATGGGTCACTCAGCCCTGACGCTGGTACTGTACGAGCTATTTTTAAAAAGAAACAAAGGCCTTTTTCCAGATCCATCAGACTTTTCCCTTTCTACCTCACAGAAAAAAGAAGCACTTTTTAAAAAAAAAAAAAAAAAACCCCCCCACACACACCACCCAATAAACTCATGCATTCTTAAAAATGAACAAAAGTAAAGCCTTCAGTTCCTCCTTTGGGTCTAGGTGCTGAATTAGTAAAAGGGGCTTGAACACGGAAATATCCTGAGTCTCTGGACACGTCTCAGCATCTTGAGGTCAAAAAAGTCGGAATACAAAGTGAATCTGAGGAGAAACTAAACTCGGTGTTTAGCCTTTTCCCCTTAAAAACCAGTGGCTTTTGATATCTAGAGCTTTTCCTTAAGAAGTGTTTATAAACTTTCTGTATAAAACCACATCCAAATTCGGTTAAAATGTAGCTAAGAACGTTATGCTATGTGGGCGGTGTCCATACGTTCCCCAGGCTTTAGGTTTCCAATGTCCCATGTTTTCAGGGCCCATTGTTCCAAGGACCTTATATTCTAAGGCCTAATATTCCCACTGCTTTATGTTTCCAGAGCCCTAGGTTACTTGGACACTATGATTGAGGACATTATGTTACTAGGAACTTTTGTTTATAGGACCCTTGTTCATAACTTCCTATATTCGTAGGGTTCCATGCTGAAAAGGTCGTATTTCTCAAGACCCCTACATCATGGTCTCGTGTTCCCAGAATCTTATTTTCCCAGGGATTTATATCCTTTAGGACCCATGTTTCTGGTACTCTATGTTTACAAGGCTCTACTGTATGTTGCAGGGTTCTATGCCCCTAGGGCCTTATGTTCACAAGTTGTACATTTCCAAGACCCTATGTTTCTAGGGCTCTATATTTCCAGTGGGGTATGTTCACAAGGTCCTATAGTCAACCTGTGTTTCAGGGGACCTATTTTTCCAGGGACCTGCAATATGTTCCCAGTGATCCATGTTCCCACCACCATATGTTAATATTCGAGGACCCTATGTTTTTAAGGCTCTATATTTCAAGGGCTCTAGGTTTCTAGGATCATATTTTGCCAAGGCTATATGTTCCTAGGTGTCTAAAATTCACAAGTTCCTACGTTTCAAGGACTTTAAATTCCTACAATTTAGCGTTTCACAATTGTTTAATTTGGTCTGCAATATCCAAATCACTTAATGAGACCTCATTATTTTCATATTTAAATTTTCATTGCCATTAAAGTCCACAATTCGATTCTGTAGTTTAGAACAATGCTTAGAAAGCAATCTAGCTGAATTATGAAGCATAAGCACACTTCTCCACACTCAAGAGTGCATGTTTGAGCGTTTACCTCAATACCTGGCACGAAGCTCAGGGGAAAAACACGGCACCCTGGCGAGAAGGGCTTCAAATTGAATACTGTTTTTAAATGCAGTACACGGCCGGGTTTCAATACAAGGTCAACAAGAACAACCTCACATTATCAAAAAAAGTGGAAAGGGTATAACTCTGACTGAAACTGAGGTGTTCTCATCAAAACAACTGGCCTGTAGCCGACAAAAAAAAAAAAAAAGGAAAAAAGTTTATAACCGTGAGAGAGCTGCTAGCTCTGCTAGTTATGTGTTCATAAGGCATTATACATATTGTCAATCATTCAAAAAAAAAAAATTCCTAGCTTTATGAATTATAGGGACTGTTCATAACACATCACCAATACTAGGAAACGCAGCCACATTTTGAATCCTGCATTGTGAGACCCGTCTTATTTGTGTGTAGTTCGTTAATCATACCAGAGACATTATCAGGAAACTGTACTACAGAACTTAAATACACAAACAAACAAACAAAAAAAAATTCATGTTTTACCAAAAATGTAGTGCTTTTGATCTATACACACATGCGGTATAGATTTGGGAGTGATACCATACTACAAATCTTTATGACTTCCACACAAAACCTTTTTTTAATAGGACCTTTGTTTCTGGTACCCTATGTTTACAAGGCCCTATACTTCTACAAAACCATACTACAAAATGTTACAGCTTTCACAAACCCATAATACAAAGCTGCCCAAAATATTTACTGTTTTACATCTATAACTATAGCATAGTTTTGGGATTGCAATCATACGACAAAACGTGACATCTAAGAAGTTTACATCTTTACAACTTCCTAATTTGTTTTTTGTTTGTTTGTTTTTTGTAAATTTGGTGCTTTTAATCTATATATAACTAAAAAATAGATTTGGGAGTGATACCATAATACAAAACTTTACGACTGCTACACAAAACCTTTGTTTATAGGACCTTTGTTTCTGGTACTCTATGTTTACAAGGCCCGATGATGCAGGGTTCTGTGATCTTCCGTCGATAAGTTTGTACATTTCCGTCATATGTTCCTAGGGCTCTATGTTTCCAGGACCCTATGTTCAATGCTACAAAACTTTACGACAACTTTTACACAACCATAATACAAAATGTTACAGCTTCTACAAACCGATACTATAAAGCAATATAATTTCTACAAAACCATGCTACAAAGCTTTACAAAAATGTACAGTTTTAAATCTATAACTATGGCAAAGTTTTGGGATTGCTACCATACAGCAAAACTTGACATCTAATAAGTTTACATTTTTACAACTTCTTATTTATTTATTTATTTATTTATTTACTTACTTATTTGTAAATTTGATGCTTTTAATATATATAGAACTAAAGAATAGTTTTGGGATTGATACCATGCTACAATACTTTATAACCTTACATAACGACAAAAAATTTAAATGACAGTTTAATTTGAGATGATTTTTTTTTTCTTTAAATTAAATCTTTCATAACAACGGAAGATGAATAATTCTCTTTAAAATGTTACAACAGAAAAATCTCCATTTTTGTCAATTATTTTAATTTTTGTGTGCATGTTTACATTGTTCAACATGCAATCCAGCAAGGTCATTAGCTACTCTGGGACGACTTTGATTTTCTACATAAAGTCGATTATTTTCCACGTTTTGGTAAAAATGTATAGCTTCAGTAGGTCAGTGTTGATCTGTTGAACATTAAAAAGTCAGTTCTGTTAAAAAATAAATAAATAAATAAAAGTTCTCACTGGGGAACATTGGAGAAAGATGGAATGGCGTTATAACTGTGGTGGAAAAAAAAAATCAAATCTGCTGGGGTGAAATGTGACAGAAAAACATGAAACGCTTACAAAAAGAACACCTCATGGCAGATTTAATCAGAACACACAGTTCAGAGACATGACACAAAAGTCTGACAATCTTGTAACGCCGTGGCCTTTTCTTCTCAGTGTTTTTGAAGAAATGAAAAATTGCACTCGGTTCATGAAGAAATGGCACCGGGGACACTTTAAAACGTGTAGCTCGGTTTACTTAAATCGTTTAACACTTTGTATTCTCTTAAACTTATTAAATTTTTTTTTGTGCCAGTGTCAGCGGTCGCACCGTGTGTAATCTCCATCCGTAAGTGCTTCCTGTGCCCTCACACACTCCTCTTCCCTCTTAACTAGTTGTGTGATGAATGTGTGTCTTGTGGCTGAGCCAAAGTGCAATCTATCTCACTCCAGGAGTTCAAATGCCAGCGGTTTAGAAGAAAAGTTTCTGCACGAGTAAACACCACTTTATGACCCAGTTTATCTGTAGATGAGGTGAAATAATTTGTGTGTAAATCTACAATACGAAACATTTCTGCCGTGTGAGTGAGAGTCCAGCAGCAAGAACTGCTTTTATATTGTATCTTACTATTATTGGTCATTTGAGATCTTATGCGTGTTCATACATTCAAAAAACAAACAAGAACAAAAAACACAAGGGCATTGTATGGTTATCTACCCAGCGAATATTAGCTAACTTATTATTATTCGCTAACAATTACCCAGTGATGCCGGGCTTTAACTCCAGATCAAACTTCACGAAATAAACTTAAATCTATGTATTTCTTTAAGATTCAAGACGAAGTTATTTTGCTGCTTCATGATTTTAGCGACTTGTTTTATAGTAAAGTTGATATATAAAACCGTAATAAAATGTTACACATTTATAACAAATGTGATCGATGTTCGAGTGCTACAGTAAAGTGCTTTCAGATACAGTAGTAGAGATGTTTCTCCGAGTTTCATGCGAGTGGTGAACGAAAGTGTAAAACACATTTAAAAGGTTGTTTTGGTTTAAGTTCAAAGAAAAAAACTAAAAGTTACAGCTTCTACAAACCTGTACAATAACACATTACAGCTTCTACGTAACCATACGACAAAGCTTTACAAACCTGTACCACATTACAGCTTCTACATAACCATACGACAAAGCTTTACAAAAGAACTTTACAAACCTGTACGACAAAACATTACAGCTTCTAGATAACCATATGACAAAGCTTTACAAAATATTACCACAAAATTCTATAACGACAGTATAAGATTTTTGTTTAAAACTTCCTTATTTGTCGAAACTACAGAAATGAAGGGAATTTGAAATATAGATCCTCCATCAAACTGTTTTAAGCACTATAAAGTACAGGTCCACGTTTCTGAGCGCATCATATTTTCACAGAAATTTCAATAACACACACATCAGTGTTTGGAGAGGTCTCGGTGGTTTTTTTGTACAGAGTGTGTATAAATGAGATGCTCGGTGCTGAGAGGGCGCTCCTCAGGATTAGCTCACTTTATCTCCCACAAACAGCCACAGAGTCCTTCCCGTTGGTCAAGCAGCTCGAGGCAACTTTTAAGATTAATGTCTTTTTGGGCCAAACTAGTCAGGGTGAAAATGTATTACAGTGCACTTTGTGCTGTTATACTCTCTGTTGTTTTGCTTTTTAACACCTTCCACCATGTGCAGCTTTGCATCCTGACCTTCTTACAGAGTCTCACAGAACAAGACCGGGGGAATAAATATGTTTTTATTACAAAATAAACACAGATGCAGTCAAGTGGAAAAGTGTGAGTGTATAGTAACTGGGTTTTTTTTTTTTTTTTTTTTTTTTTTTTTAAATCAGTAGTAAAACAATTTAATAACACAATCTGTGTGTGCGTGCGTGCGTGTGTGTGTGTGCGTGTGTGTGTGTTGGGATGTAATAGGAAAATAATGGTATCACTCTGAACTTGATTGTTTTCCTATAACAGCACATACTGAGGTGTTTTATTCCTCTTACACTACAGCAATTTGGCAAAGATTTAGAATTTAAATTTATTACAGAACACATCATACTTTTTATCCATTTGTTGTTACATGTAATGTTGTGCATCACCCAATAATCGAGTTAGTTCCTCTTCTAACTAATGATATAGCAGCTATAAAAAGTCTTGCCAGAACCAGCCTCTCTTTTTCTTTAATCTTATTAAAAAATTTTAAATAAATAAATAAATAAATAAATAAGTTTAAACCCTTAAAACTTAACGTGACCGCTTTACCGCTGACAGTTACAAAGTGCTGACACTGGAGACTCCTTCCATAAACGCTAAGCAAACGTCTCCTTATACATATTTTTAATGTGGAGTGTCCGCAGTGTACAAGAAATTCTTGTGGCGAACTCGTATAATCCCAGTTCGCAAATGTTGCGTTATAAGAAACACAAGGTCATGTCTGGAGTGTGTTATGAGAACCGCGTTAGAGCTGTTTGAGATGGCAATTTCCAATATGTACACTGCATTAGTGAGGCATATGGATGTGTTCATGCTCTACAGATTTTATCACCATCCATTTAAACACACACACACACACACACACACACACACACACACACACACCCCCCATCTCCATTGAGTCATTATTATTCCAAGAAAATGGAAAAACAACAACATGTTCAAGCTTAACAGTGTAGACACTAACATTATTATATTATTATTATTATTATTATTATTATTATTATTATTATTATTAATAATAATAATAATAAATTTGATTTAAGTTTACATTTCCTGTTGCACTAATTGATAACGTCAGCGGTGTGAACCTTGCTCACAGATCTCTCATCATTACAGCATCTTCATCTTAGAATTAAATGAAGAACGCCAGTACATCACACAGTCTTTCCGAATCAGCCGAGATGTCCAGGAAGCTAAGGAGGTGATGAGCAACAGGTGAGCGAGTGCAATTAATAAACTAGAAATTTCGACTGGCTTGGCTGAGGGGTATTCTGATGGCTCTTGAACTATAGGCTTTCCCCATTAAATAAGAAACATTATATAGTTAAATAGTCTATCTTAAAACAAACAAAAAAAAAAAAAAATCGTTCATGTAAACTTCACCTCCTCATAACAGATAACTGAACTTTTGTGTTGCGCTGTTGCTCTTTCTCTTGTCAGTATCTGGTCCAGGAATGCAGCCGGGATGAATTAGGAGGAGGAGCAGGAGGAGGAGGAGAGCGCTTGTACTGATTGAGAGAAGAAGCTCAGGGACTCGAGCGCTCCTGTAGTTTACACGCATCACATGATATAAAAAGGTAGAAATCTAGAGAGTAGATATGCTAATCATCATCATCATCATCATCCCTACTGTATTCGGTCAGTCTGTTCGTGAAGAACAATAATTGAGAAATGCATTTAGCCGGAAAGTTTGAACGCAGTTAATTAAACACGAACCTCATGAGTTCGAGTCCAAGTATCGAAGCAGCTATTGGTCCTTGTCCTCTCGTTATTTGAAGGACACCTCTGGGAGACGCTGCTGTCGGTCACCTCATAAGTCTGGGTGACATTTCAAGTAGTGATTGTTCCGTCTCAAGGCCCCGTTTTCATTATGGACTCGGCCATGTTTTATAGGCTACATAATTCCTGGGCCTTACGCTGGCTCAGGGTTTCATAATAAATGTCCATCAGATTTTCAGGAGATGCACTCCTGGACAAGCGCACTGCTCTACATGCAGGAGATTTTTTGTTTGTTTTTTTACCTCAGATACACCGAGTTTCCATCTGAATGGAAATGGAAAGGAAATAGGGACTGCGTTTCAGTTAAGGATCGTCGGCAGTTTCGTTGAATATGTCAAAAGATAGCACCGCTAGAAAAAGCGCCAACCTATAATACAATAATCAGGGTGAGAAATCCGAAGGCCCCCTCTGTAGGGGTGAACAGATTAGGTTACAACAACATGCGTGATAATTATTTGTAGCTCTGCTAGCATTAGCCATATGGAATAAAAACACTGTGATGCTGTAACAGTTAAATGTACTGATATCACCCTGAGCTTGATTATTTTCCTATAACAGCACATCCACAAGTGTTTTATTCCTCTTATACCACAGCAATGTGTCAACAATTACAATGTTTTATTTACAGACAACTTCACATCATCGTGTACACATTTTTACAAATCTGTTTACGTGTACAGCAGATGCTCCATGTCCCTGTGAATGAACTGTTGCTATAGAAACAATAATGTATTCCAATGAGCTAGAGTTAGGGAAAATTCAAGTCAACCAATCACAATCCAGAATTCTGAACCTTTGGTGGCCCTAAGCAACATCCTACTTGCCCCCTGCACTCTTACAGCGCCCCCTGCTGGCTCATAGACCAAGAAACCCACCCACATGCCCCCCCACACCTGAGAGGCTTATAGCTAAAAATACATTTAAAAAAAAAAAAAAGAAAGAAAGAAAAAACCCAGTTTAGTTCTCACGCCTGTGAACCTCCTCTCACTGATGCACAGATCTGTTGCACGCACTGATGTTCCAGTTTAAATTCTCTCTGGACTGCCACGGTCACGTCTCTTGGTCCTCTTGATTTGCCGTAATAATGCAATCGTTCACCGGAGTCGGCAGCGAAGAGACTGAGAGAAGTGTCCGTCAGTAATAACCTCAACAGCTACTTCTTCTGAACAGCCAACATCACTGCATGCATTCTAATCAGATCGGAGATTCATCCTGGCATTCCCCCTCCCCCCTCCCCCCTCCAATTTCTCACCTTTTCTTTTGGCATTAAATCGACAGCCACTAAGCTAAAAGGTCAACCATTAAACAATCCAGGCTCGACAGCTCTGTCTGTTCCTTCACGTCTCCCATAAAAAATAAAAAAAATAAAAACACACACTGACGGCTCACTCGCCAACACAAATCCACAATGATAGCTTTACAACCACGCATAAAAGATGATGCAAAGCCCTGATTCCTATCCAATTCGCTCATTTCCTTATTTATCGCCTGCATTTCGCATTTAACCTCCTGACGTTTCTTCTCCTCTCCGACACATTAGAGCTGAGAAATAACACCAACCAATAACACCACCCTGTCCTCAGTTTATTTGCTGAACGATAGACATGGGAATCTCATGAACAAAAGATTTGCTAACCTTAATGCTAATCCAATAAATAACAAATGAACAAAATCTCAAAAAAAAGTAAAAGGACAGAAAGAGTCACCGACTCAAACCCTAGCACTCTTAACAAGAGACGAGCCAATCGAGACATTCACTGACTCAGACTTTGACCCGCTGGAAAAAAGAATGAATCTCATCCACGATGAAAAAGACTGACTCAAAACACTGATCCACCGAACGAGAGAGGAGCAAATCTTGGTCAAGTCCGAAAGATTTGTTGACTCGCTGAACCGAAGAAAAAAAAAGAAAAAAAAAAAAAAAAAAAAAAAAAAAGAGGAAATCTCAGTCATGACCTTACGATTCACTGACTCAAACACTGAGATTTGCTTCTCCCTTGTTAAGCATGCCAGTCACGACTGAAAGATTCAGAGGAACAACTGCTGCCCTAAACACCAAGCCAGAGAATGACAACATAGTGAATCTCAGTTACAAACTAAATGATTCACTGACTCCACCTTTGACCCAGTAAACTGGAGAAGAAGGAATCACGCTTATGACCAAAAGATTTGCGACTCCTTCAGGGACTCGTTGAACGTGAGAGGAGAAAAAGTGTTTGGTCGAGTGTTTTTAATGCCAAGCGCAGTCCAAAAAAACCTGCGAAACATGTGAAAGATAATGTGGGTCTCATTTTCCCCAAAAGCATTCCAAAGATCATATTAACTTGCAGAGAGAGCGAGCATTCAAAGTGATGCTGCCAAACAACTTGTCATGTAATAGCTGCTGTAATCAGCTTCGTGACTTTCGTCGAGTGTTTTCACTGCGAAGATGACGCAAAACACACACCTCAAGATCGCCTACAGAGTCAAAGAGCATCTTAAGAGGTTATTCTTCATGATGCACGAGAATCATCTTGTCAGAGGGACCACAGGTACACGTACGTTAATAAGAACAATTATGGGATGTACCGATGGTCTCATATTTTGTAAAAATTGGCAATTTTTTAAACACTCATCTGTATGAGAACAAACCGAAACGGGCCCAGACTCGATCCTTGGTGGATACCTGAGTATTCTTTTCGAACCCTTAAAGTTCTGCAGAATTAGATGAATTAAAAATGAAAGCTAAGCTATGAAACTCCTCAGTTAAAAGGTGTTCTAGATGCCACCTTGCTGTGAAACATCTTTGCAGAACGAGCCAAAGCTACACAGGTTTTCTAACACCACCATACCACAATTAGCACAATTACACTTCTAACACCTCATCATTAACGTATCAGTGGCTGTCAGCCCGTCCCACTCCAACCCCATTGTGTGAAACCTCGTAACAGATTACAGCAAATAAACTACTAATTAGCTTCCAGCATGCGCCAAGAACCAAGCTCATCTATAATAATCATAGCTTTTAGAAATCTTTATTTATCTTTATTTAAGTCGCTATATTTATCTGTTGGGCTTGAAACAAGATCTACTTTTCTCACCTATTATTAGGAACATACGATACTGTAAAAATTCTGAACTACAGTACACATGGACAAGCTTGTCCACAGTCTGGACAGATAACAACTGGTCCCCATACTCCATTCGTCCATCTCTTTTTTTTTTTTTTTTTTGCAAAATAAGCCATTAGCATCAAGTCCTCCCTCATTGACTCAATAGTAGCTCTTCAACCACCACCATTGCTGTTCTTTGTATATTTCTTCTGCATTTGACGTCCTGATGCCTGCAAAATGTCTTACAAGAGATGTACCGTGCGAGATTCTTTTTCTAATTTGTCCTTTTGAAAATGTAAAATGTACGGTCACCTCTACAATGCCATTGTGGCACATTAATTCACCCTGTTTGACGTCACAGATGAGACATTATTCGCATGTCGGGGGGGAAGACACGTGCACAAAGAAAATTTGTTAAACTTTTTACTTTGTTAAACTTTTTTTGGTGGGATTAGTTAGACTTTCTGCAGGAATGGGCATTATTTGTCAAAGCTTTAAAGGGGAAAGCAGGATTGGCCGGAATTCCTTCGGGGGTGGACGGGATCGGTCAAACTTATGGCGGGAGTGGGCGGGATCGGTCAAACTTATGGCGGGAGTGGGCGGGATCGGTCAAACTTATGGCGGGAGTGGGCGGGATCGGTCAAACTTATGGCGGGAGTGGGCGGGATCGGTCAAACTACCTGTGGGAGTGGGCGGGATCGGTCAAACTTATGGCGGGAGTGGGCGGGATCGGTCAAACTTATGGCGGGAGTGGGCGGGATCGGTCAAACTACCTGTGGGAGTGGGCGGGATCGGTCAAACTTATGGTGGGAGTGGGCGGGATCGGTCAAACTACCTGTGGGAGTGGGCGGGATCGGTCAAACTTATGGTGGGAGTGGGCGGGATCGGTCAAACTACCTGTGGGAGTGGGCGGGATCGGTCAAACATCTGGCTGGAACAAGCACTTCACTGGATCAATATTTTCTCTCCATAAACATGCCAGTACCCCTTGCTGTAGAACCTGAAGTGGAGGGGGCAGAATCAGACCTGATCCAACTCCTGAAGCAGACTTCAACTAAAAGTCCAGGGGGAGGAGACATCTCAGAGGGTGGATAAGTGTGTCGTTCCAGGATGTAGACCATCTCTTGGGTTAGAGTTATAGGAGAACTTGGATAAGATCCCACTCAACCCTCGAGTAAGCAATTCATCAGCCTACACGGATTTATTTTGTACTTGTTTAAAAGTAATAGAGAGACTCTAAAAGTGACTTTAAGCTCCTATAAACGTGTCACAGTGTTACACTCCTGATCTGAACAGAAGCTTTTGCTGCACTGCAGGTTTTCCTGGCGTGAAGGAACAGAACACAATGAACCATTCCTCAGCCGATATTGTCTCGTCCTCCCCTGAGCTTTTCACAGACGGAGTCATCCATCAAAAGACAATCAGATAAGATTATCAATTACTGCAGGGTCAAAAAGCGAGAGTCGCATTCCATTCTCCATTGTCCCACCGAAAACAAAAGCGGCTGATGAGGGACTCTCAGGTCTCTGGAGGACTCATTATTTCATTAAGGACAGAGTCCAGCGACACTTCATATAACACCACGTTTGGGAGATTTCTCTCTATTAGTGGTGTTGCGGGTGGAGACAGGGGAAATATTCAGAGTTTCTAAGCTGCTCAGTAGTGGGGGGGGGAATAAAAAAGTTAGCAACGGTGGCCATTAAGACTGTTAATGATACGTGCATTTTCTTTCTTTTTTTTGGCCAAAAACAAAAGTTGCTTCTTCTGTTCATGGCTGAGTCCTAAATGACCCCCTAATCACTGCTCTTCATCACACCACCTCGTCATTGATTAATTTTCTAACACAGCATCACACACAGTGGGTTATACGTAATGTAATAATAGTTGACTGAGTCAGAGTCATTTGTCAGAGTCAAATGAACGAATCAATATGACCATGAAAAATTGACTAGATTTTTTCTTTTTCAAAATTTAGACAACACAATATTTCACTGAGTAATTAAAAGTGCATGTACACTAATCATCCCAATAACCTTTGCCTCTCACACCATTGCGCCTCATTTTCTTTTCCTTTTCTTTTTTTTTTCTAAACCCAGGCAAAGCCCGAGCGTTCATGGTGTTTGGCTTTCATTACGAGAGCACCATTTGACTTCATTAGCGACTCTAAACGTCTGTGTGCAAAAATAAATGCCCTTCATTTAAGCGAGATACAAACTGCGACTCCTACGGAGCAGCGTTCCGCTTATTTTGGGACGAAATACGCTCAATTAAACAGACACAACGGACAAATCGGAAACAAATCTATGCGATTTACAGGGTTTCTACAGCGGCGGGGTGAACGAAGGTGCAATAACAATCTTTCCTCTTTCTCGGGTTACTCAGTGCTGCTGCGGTGTTAAAAACAGGAGTGAAATATAAAAGTTTATATATATATATATATATATATATATATATATATATATATATATATATATATATATATATATATATATATATATATATATATATATATATATATAAAAAATGTTCACTTCAGTCTCGCTGAAGTTTCCAACAAGTGAAAATGTTAACAAAAGCCAAACATGTCAGAGCGGACAGCGGTGTGGGGGCGAGAAAAATCTTAATGTCGGCAAAAATGTCAGCACTCAAACTGAGAACGGACACAGAGGGGGACAATCCTGGTGTGCCATTAGCCTTCCAACTCATTCAGCAGGAGGTGACAGTATAACACACACACACACACACACCCCTCCTGTGACTGTACTAAGAGCAGATCAGAGGGTGAGTCAGTGGGCTTGTTCCCCCCCACACTAATAGTGTGGAGCTTGTCAAATTACATATTTATTTCAGCACAGAATTGTATCCACAGCTGGAAAATTGGGAACGTGACGATATATCAGATATCGGCGATATACATCACGACAGATCAAGTTACACCATGATCAGGAAATAAATTCGATATTTAGAGAATGTGACATGTCCTGTGAAATATACTCATTATTAACGTGCGAGCCCGATACAGTTCTGCACAGAAAAGTGTGATGAGAAGTGTGATCATCATGTTCATACAAGCAATAAACTATGAAATGAAAAACATTTCCAGTCTTGTGGGGGAAATCCTTAAAGGTAACATTTAAAACGCAAACAGTGATTAAAAGGTGCGAGTTCGTGATTGGGGGAAGCAGGAAGCGGCGAGACAGTTCTGATGCAGTGTGGTGTGCAACATTTCTCCCGAGGAGCTCGGTATGTCAGCGCTGTGCTGATGTGGCATAACATGTGCTTTAAACTCCCTACTGAAGGTCAATGCACTCGCTATCACACCCCATATTAAACATCACACACTGCAGTTCACCACAACACACACACAAAAAAAAAAAAAAAAAAAAAAAAAAAAAAAAAGCCACACAACACTACTACACGTCACCACCCGGAGGCGCTGCTAAAAAATCCGAAGACATGAATAATTTCTGTATCATTCATTTAGCTTACATTTCTTATCATGAGTTGATTATAGCTCAAATCTCAGATTATTCAGCCCGATTTTAGACGCTTTGTACTCATTTCAAGCGTTACATCTTATTCTTATTATTTGGTTCGTTGTCATCTCATAAGAGGAAATATTGGATAAATTTGACTTTCATTTTTTTCTTTTTTCCATTTTTTGAGATGGGTTAAGATGTTCTCTCTTCAGGCATATCTATCTTATATTTCTCATACTGTGAAAACATACAAGTACACCAGTAGAGATCAGTCATAACATCAAAACCACTAACCGTTGATTAGAAAGTTCATTCTGGTTCTGTTGGAAAGAAGTGAGAACACACAGAGCACCACAGCTTGCTGCGTAGCAGTCAGAGTGCCCATGCTGACCCCTGTCCACCACCGAACGCTCCTACAATGGGACCGTGAGCATCAGAACTGGACCATGGAGCAATGGAAGAAGGTGGCCTGGTCTGATGGATCACGTTTTCTTTTACATCACGTGAACGTGAGTGTGCGTCGCTTACCTGGTGAAGAGACAGCACCAGGATGCACTATGGGAAGAAGGCGAGTCGGCGGAGGCAGTGTGATGCTCTGGGCAATGTTCTGCTGGGAAACCTTGTGTCCTGGCATTCATGTGGATGTTATTTTGACACGTACCACCTACCTAAACATTTCTGCAGACCGAGTACACACCTTCCTGGTAATGGTATTCCTTAATATCAGGGGCCTCTTTCAGCAGGATAATGCTCCCTGATACACTGCAAAAATTGTTCAGGAACGGTTTGAGGAACATGACAAAAAGCTCAAGGTGTTGAGTCGGAATACAAATACCCCAGATCTCAATCCGATCGAGCGTCTGTAGGATGTACTGGACAAACAAGTCCGATCCACAGAGGCCCCACCTCGCAACTTACAGGACATAAAGGATCTGCTGTAAACATCTTGGTGCCAGATACCACAGCACACTTTCAGAGGTCTTGTGAAGTCCATGCAGCGACGGATCAGAGCTGTTTTGGTGGGAGAGGTGAACCTACACAATATTATGCAGGTGGTTTTAATGTAATGGCTGTTCAGTGTATTTCCCCCCCACCCCCACTTTCAGTAAGCAATTTATTTATTTTTTGATGCTATACATACATCTATTTTTTTAAGCACCAGCAGAGGACATCTTCACCCAAACCTGCAAACCTGAGAAAGCTCATTTTTGGCAAGAATATCAGTAAGAAATGGCGAATCTGAGCCAAGTCGATGCAGCACACACCGAGGACTGAGGAGAGCGAGTGTAAACATTTTGAAAAGGTCCATTCAAGAGCACATTGGAGTTTCGGATACGGCGATGAATAACAGTGTTTATTCGCTGTGGATGAGACCTCCGGGTAATTTCTCTCACAACACTGACATAATATCCATTGCTGTAAGATAAACTGAAGTGCATATACGGCAAGAGTAAATAAATACACAATTAAGGAAGTAAAGAGGTGTGTAGTGAGAGGCGTGGAAGTCGATATGTACATTATAAACATCAGTAATGTATCCGTAGTTAAATATAGACAGTTAAAATATATAGGGGGAGGAAAAAAAAAAAGACTCGACACATACTAGACATAAAATCATCCATCCATCCATCCATCCATCCATCCATCTTCAACCACTTACTCCTTTTCAGGGTCGCGGGGGAACCTGGAGCCTATCCCAGGAAGCATTGGGCACAAGGCGGGGTACACCCTGGACAGGATGCCAGTCCATCGCAAAGCACAATCACATACACACTCATACACCCATTCATACACTATGGACACTTTAGACACGCCAGTCAGCCTACCGTGCATGTCTTTGGACAGGGGGAGGAAACCGGAGTACCCGGAGGAAACCCCCGCAGCACGGGGAGAACATGCAAACTCCACACACACATGGCCCCGGCAGGAATCGAACCCCAGACCCTGGAGGCGTGAGGCCAACGTGCTAACCACTAAGCCACCGTGCACCCCCAGACATAAATTTTCTTTGGGTTTTTTTGTTGTTGTAAAGATCATGTTGTGTACAAACAAAGCCATAAAAAAAAAGGCTGTCTAAGTGTGATTTCTCTCAAGATTTGATGAAGTTGTTGGATAGATCATTTTTGTAGCAAAGCATAACTAAAGTTCAGTTTGTATGTAAATCAGACAGCGGAGGTCAACAATGTCATCGTCGTAACAGTAGAGTGTTTACACGCTGTACAGACAACACAAAGACGTGCAAATTGGAAATAACGACATGCAAACGAACGTGAAGGCGATTACTTCCTCAGCGATGTTAGCGTTAGATCGGTGGAGTGAAGAGACGATGATGAGGCTCATGTTTTGATTTGTACTTCAGGTGGTGAGAAAGACTCCCCCAGTCCAAAGACATGCACGGTAGGCTGATTGGCATGTCCAAAGTGTCCGTAGTGTATGAATGGGCGTGTGAATGTGTATGCGTTTGTGTGCCCTGCGATGGACTGGCACCCTGTCCAGGGTGTACCCCGCCTTGTGCCCGATGCTCCCTGGGATAGTCTCCAGGTTTCCCCGTGACCCTGAAAAGGAGTAAGTGGTAGAAGATGGATGGATGGATGGTGGTGAGAGAGAGACTGGCGTGGACAATGTCGATAATCGAAGTGAGAACTTGCGATTCTTTAAAATCCATCAGTAGATTAGGTTATGAATGTAGATGTAGGATTGGTGTCTTTCAGTGGAATTCGCTGGAATGGAATCATTAAATGAGACCCCCCCTTTACGGCGAAATGCTAGAAATTCTGGTTGAGATAAAAAATGGAAACGCTTTTCAGTCCAAGAAATTCTGTAATTTTCACAATGACATGTAGGAAATATTGACTTTTCACTACAGTAGTGAAGGGTTTTCTCAAGCCACCACACAAATATATGGGCTGGACAACCACACCTCCATGGCTTAATCATGACACTCCATGTGACCTCCCCCCCTCCCACACACACACACACAAAAAGAAAAAAGAAAACCACCATGGCCATCAGCGTGCAGTCTGCACTTGTCACAAGACCCTTGTCACTCTTATTAATCTTTATATCATCTTTATTTCCTCACTGCATGAAGTATAAAAATATATTTTCTTGGGTGTAAATGCAAAATATGCATTAAAAAAGGTAGTAATTTCACTCACACACACTTATATCATTTGTTAATGCTCTTCTGCCCCCTGCTGGTGGGATTCTTCGTGTTTGATTGGTCTTTTATGAGCCGCACTCAAGCACGCATGTCCAAGTCTAAAATGTCAGGGTGAATTTATGTACCCATCAGAAAAAAGACGAGCGTTAGCCAGATTAGATTAGCATTGATTGCACCGTGGTGTGGAGCGCTTGATTGTGCTCCAGTTGTATGCCATGACTCATTCACCGACCTAGCTGAGGGTTTTAAACACTACTTCTGCTCAGATAAACACAAACGCATTGATATAAAATGCAGTCTGTCACTAACTGACAGCTCACGGGGGGCCACGAGTCACCCAAGTCTTAAAATAAGGCTTGCCACCGCGAGTCACATTTCTGTAATATCTATTACTACTATACAATTACAATTAGCAAATTAGATTTAACTCATGTTGCTGTAAATAGATTTTCATATAGTTACATATTTAGCTACCGCCACCCTATTGCCTACCCTTATTGTGATCATGGCTCCCCTCCTTGCCACCCCGTTCTTAAAAATACATACACTGCTGCCCATGTCTTTACTTCGACTCGTCCTGAACGTCTACCATGTTCACCACAGCTAATAAAGCGAAAAGTAAAGCAAAAGCTCCTGAACCTCAGGCAGCTACCCGAATCGGATTATTATCTGTGAACAGACGGAAGGAGCGCCGTTTATCACGCTGAAATAGATCTCTACAGAGCGCCTGAGACAGACCGAGAAAGAGCGATGTGGTTAATAAAAAGCAGAGCTCAAACACATTTCTGCTGTTCCACACCGACACGTGGTTTCTCTTATATGAATCAGATTTCTTTTTTTTAACCGTTGTAAACAAAACAGGATTTGGTAAAAATGTTCTGTTCTTTTATCGTTTGTGTTGCTACTCTGAACCCACAAATCTTTTCAAACGGTACAACGTTGTTTGCAATTTTTTAAAACTTTGCAGTTGCTTCACTGTAACTGACTGCCTTCACACCCCTTCACTGTGACTGACAGATACAGAGGCCATACCACCCTCTCACTGTAAATAGCACAGAGACCACACCCCCTTCACTATGAATGACAGATACAGATGCTGCACCACCCTCTCACTGTAAATAACAGATACAGAGGCCACACCCCCTTCATTGTGCCAAACAGGCTACACCCTCTTCACTGTGAATGACAGATACAGAGGCCACAGCCCTCTCATTGTAAATGACAGGAGCAAAGGCCACACCCCCTTCACTGGGGATAACATACAAAGGCCACACCTTCACTTCACTTCTTAGGTAACACATAAGGTGTAAAAGTGTACAATGATGCATTAGCTGATAGCAACACACTGCTAAGTAAATGACTATTATAATGATCCAGCAGCATGCTATTAGCACTAATGCTAACACATTACTGAAAATGAGCATGCTAACTCAGGATTTCACTGAAAACGATAATGAATTCCATTATCTGCATCTCCACAAAAGGAGATATCCAAGACAGACACACACACACAGTTAGTTAGCATGGTCTTTAGCAGGGACATGGAGCTCCACTGCTAGTGTTTTCAATCCCAGTTCTCTCTTATAAATGTCGCTCAGGCAGAAGCGGCAAATCAAATGACCTGCGTTACTGAGAGACGCCTCGAGAGAGAAATCCAATAAGGCCCTGCTCCATAAGCACAAGCGCAAACAGCACAGATCTCCAACCTTCCACAACACCCTTTATGACAGCATTGTGTTTTAGAAGTGCTCTTTAGAAACAGTGCTTCATCTCAAACAATCTGGAAAAACTTTTATACATTATACGGGTCTGAGATGACGCTAAGCTACAGGCTGTAAACAGTACATAAGTGAGCGAATCTCCAGAGCTAATATCAGCAACCCTAACGAGGCCCTCGGCTCTAAGAAAATGTCCAAAGTACGTTTCCTTCACGTTGTGTTTTTATTCAAGAGATGAAACGGTGGAGCATTATTACCTGCATGGCGCACGTGATTTCAGTCACATGTGTCAGGTATTAACGTAACAGACACAGCTATTGTAGGAAATACATTCCGGTTAATAATGTAACAAATATTTCGGTTATTAACATAAAATTGAGATTAGTTATTAAGAGTAACGGATTTCGGTTAACATACCGGTTAGTCAAAGTAACAGATTTCATTCTTTATGGTAACCAAAACTGCATTTATTAATGCTAACAAATTTCAGTTATTCACTAACCTAAATTGTGGTTATTTGCAATAACATTTCGGTTATTAACCGAAATAGATTTCAGATAATACATCCATCTTTTATACCACTTATCCTTCACGGTCACTGGGAACCTGGAACCTATCCCAGGGAGCATGGGGCACAAGGTGGGGTACACCCTGGACAGGGTGCCAGTCCATCGCAGGGCGTACACACACACACCCCAGACACTTTGGACATGCCAGTCAGCCTACCATGCATGTCTTTGGACTGGGGGAGGAAACCGGAGTACCAGGAGGAAACCCCCACAGCACAGGGAGAACAGACAAACTCCACACACACCAGGCTATTAACAGTAAGAGGAATTTTGATTAGTGCTGTAATAGAGCGAGCCTTAGCCGCTATTACAGTTACGCATTTTTTAACAAGACCTGCACAAACATTTCTTTGAAAATGGTGCGCTTACAGGCTCATACAATAAAATTCCATGTAAATGGATATTGATAGAATTTAACAAGAAATGTGTGTCATTTATCCTCAAAACGCTCATTATTTATCTAGTTAGTAAACAGTTTAGATTAAATTGAACTGATCAGATCCTCAGCTGAACAGAGTTAAGAGTTTTTCTAAAGAGGTAAGATGTTAGTGTGCGTGTGTTGCTAGTTTAATGGCTTTAATGTGTTGTACATCTTTTCCAGAGAATAAAAAAAAAAGGAAAACCTGAGATCTGTAATGAGTTAAATTGTGACAGACAGACAGCGTGATAGAAATAAAGTCCTCCACCTCATACGTGCCAGTTTACATGCGAATCTGAAACCGAGGTTCTGTGCTGAAAAGCATACAGAGTCTGTGACAGAAATCTGAGCAGACAGGAAGTGCACTAGAACCCACACTCTATAATAGACAGCCATTTGAGCTCCAGCAGCCATCCAGTCAGCAGATTGGTCTCTCGCTGGGGGTCAAGGGGAAGTCGGCCAGCTCAGTTTATTGTGCCACAAAACATCCTGACAGAAATGGTCCTTAAACACATCAGACTCAGGTGTTATGACTAAATTTGGCTGGGTCAAAAATCTCAATCGATCAGCACTACCCCTAAACCCTTCTCCTGCTGAGAGACTTCATAAATCTCAGCCCTGTTCCCTTTTTTTTTTTTTTTTTTTAAATAAAAATAAATAAATAAATAAATAAATAAATAAATAAATAAATAAAGGAAAGAAAAACCTTCACACGGACTCGTTAAGGAGGAAATGGAGTTGTGATTTTGTGGTGCGTGTCCTGCTCCTGTGGGGCCTCTGAGGGAGCGAGCTTTAGTGGGTCTTAAAGGTGAATCAGGACAGGTCTGGCGCCAGCCTTTCGAAAGAGGGCTTTTACTCACACGAGCTCGGCCGCTCGAGCGAGAGACACGCTGATGTATTACCCGAGGTGCGATGGAGATCTCCAGCAAGGCAAAAAGAAAAGCTCCCTGTGCCACCATCACTTCAATTACCATTCAACATCCACTCAGATTTTCCCCACTTAAGCCCTTCTCTTAAGTCCACTCAGAGTCCAGCGACACCTCCTGCTGACTCACTACATCTCCATTCAAATCCCTCAGCGCAGTTAAACGTTGCTGGATATTTATTGAATTTATTTATTCATTTCGAACCTATAACTCGTACTGCTTTGTACTTTCCCTTAGAGAGATAAGATGGATAATAATGTACTTGATACAGTGATGAGGTACTTTTTTTTGTTTAAATTATTATTCTTTTTAGAATGTAATGTTAAATGTCAGAATAAAGCAAGTTTTCATAAGAGTGTTATATTTCTTTTTTCCCGTTTAGTCTTTAAATGAATGTTTTTTTGTTATTTAATTACATTAATATATTCAAATATTGTGCTGAAAATAATATTAACAACCAACAAGTATAAAAACCTCACACCAGGTCAGATTTTTACTTTAATAGGCTACTTTATTACATTTTTATCTAAAATTAATAAGAACTAAGAAGTTAGTACCACAATGACGCTTTTTTATTTTTATTAATATGGCAGGATTTTGTGATTTACATCATATAATATTTTAGTTTTTATGCAAGTTATAATTTGCTTAGTTGCATTCTATATTCAGTTAAATTCTTCCTTTGTTATTGATTTATCCATTTTAAATTATTTTTATTAGGCTACTACTTTGTACATTATTACCATCATTATTATAATATTGGTTATACATTTTTATATTTAATTATAAACGTATATTAATGTGAAATATGGTGATTATTGTTCATTATTTATTGTAATATTGTTATATTTCCTTAAACAAAATTATAACCCTGTGTTATATAAATAAATAGATATTCCTTTTTAAAACGACCTTTAAAATTATGACCGAGTAGCTCACAACAGCTGACCTCTCACAGGACTAACAAAAACACGGTGTGAAACTGAGAAAAATCACTAAACTCAGCACAAATATTTGAATATAAACGTAGTTAAGGTGTTTCAGTGTCACGAACAGGATAAAAGAAAATCACTAAAATAATAAGAACTGGTCAGTTTATCATTCGGACACAACTTTGACATTGGTATTAGAACCTTAATCACTATCGGCCATCGTGTAATCTCGTTCATCTCATCTGACTCAGTGTAAACTCTCCTCCTGCAGGAAACAGCCACTTACCCCAAGTGCAGCGTCATGTTTCCACATCATACATAATGCACGCTGCTCTCGGCTTTAAGAGCCCAATAATACTGTATCAGATGAACAGCAGATGCAAAGTGAGGAAAACAAGGCCCAGATCTATCGTGATTAGGGCTTAAAGAGGAGAACACACATACACACGGCTGAGTGTGAACAAGGCCTTGCATTCACCAGATTTTCCCAATTTAGTCAGTGCCACTTCTCACCCTCCTCACTACCTCACCTTCATCACATGACACCTGCCCTTTTTTGAAAGCTTAAAGAACCCTTAAAGAACCCATGAAAACTTTTTTTTATTATTCCGTACCCGATTGGTACAAACTTATTGCTCACTAATTTTCCTCCCTTAAAAGGTTCTAGGTTTAACCCTACAACAAACTTCCCTATTCCTATCCACAAAGGATTCCTTCAAGAACACTTCTTGGAAGCTAATTATCCAGAAGAACCCTTCAAGAACCCAAAAAGAACCATTCCCCCCCTAAGAGAGTGTATATACTGTATGAACTGGATAAGTGTGCAGTATAAAAGTCAAATTATAGACCTTAGAAACACTTTGTTTATTGGTAGGTCATCCTCCTAAAAGGGTTCTACCTGGAATTCGATCTGATCGGGAGACACGCTGTTGTAGAATTCTACTGTGCACAGAAAAGTTTACAACTCCAAAACATTCTTCACTTGTTCCTCCTGGGGGGGGGGGGGGGGGGGGGGGGGGGCAATATGTATTCCTATACACAAAAGGTTCCAAGTAGAACCCTTTTTTTTTTTATTTTTGTCCCTTAATATCCAGAACCTGTCAGGAGTGTAATATTTAGCTAGCTTGGTACACCTAAGCTTCTAGTTGGAACCCTTTCTGATAGTATTACTTTACGCAGGTTTTGAACTTTAAAGGGTTCTTCTGGGGGAATCCTTAAAAAGGTTCAACCCTACAACAAGTAAGACACTTTTTGGAAGCTAAGAATCTTTAGTTATCTAAAGAACAAATCAAGGAACCCATAAGGAACACTTTTTCCTTCCAAGAGTGTGTGTATTAAATGTGTGGTACAAACTCCAAATTATTGTTCATTATTTTCTTTACAATACTTTTCACACTTAGATTTTTGGTACTTGGTCCAGAAAAGGGTCCTGTAAGGGTTCCTTGGAGAGTTAAGAGTTCTTAGTTTTCATAAAATGGGTTCCATAACAAAAAAAAAAAAAAAAAAAAAAAAAAAAAAAATTATTTACATAGTCTTAACCAAAGAATGAGCACGAAATTGAAAACAGGAAAAAAGAAACGAGGCACTTGGGAAATTGGACACAGAGAACTAGGGCTAGAGCCAAACAAAGAACTGGTGTACACATTAGGATAACAAACCAATGATGGGACAGAGGCAGCAAGGCACAAAGCAGAACACAAACAAAAGCATCTACTTTACATTCAAGCTTTAGAAGTTCCCCCAAAGGAACAACCAAAGATCTTTTAAAAGTCTACATGGAATTTGAAATCATTACAGTAACCGGAGCCTGTACTGGGAAAACCAGACAGCCACCAGTCCACTTACTGGAATATTTTTAGAAGGATGAGAGGAAACTGGAAAACCCTAAGAAACCCGTACAGACACAGAGACACAGGAGCGATCAGAGAAGCCTGGAGCTGTGTGGATTAGAACTTTAATTATTTAATCCCCAGACCAAGTTAAATTTAATTGTAAATGTTTTGTTTCATTATTAATTTACTTTATGTTTGTACTCCATTTCAGTTTATTCCCCCGCCCCCCGTTCTCTGCGCTGTTGTAAACGACAGTTCTGCCATGAATACGTCTCACAGGAATTAAGTACATAAATGAAAATGCTTAATCAGAAGCGTTTTAATACTTTCCCTGTGCAGTCATCCTGCTCAACACGTCCGAGTGTGTGTGTGTGTGATTAGCTGCCATGACGCTGTAACCCATAGTGTGGAGACATTCGAGAGTCATTGTTCCCGAGAAACTCGACTCCTGTGATACACCTTGCGTGAGGTGAGGCGTCCTTCTATTCTTTTCTTCTGTAAAGCAGATGGACGGATGACAGTTTGCCCTCTTCACAGGTCACGCTGGCTGCTTTTTAATCTTCCGTTCAAATCTGAACATCACCTACAACGCCAAGAGACTACAGCGAGAGCTGGATTCGCAGCGATTCATTTGGATTCATTTCGAGATTGACTTAAACGATTCATTTCATTCGTATGTTCTAGAGAGTGTCGACTGATTCCACTCGTTCAGTGTTTTATCAGCTTCCTTCACTCTCGAGGCTTCTGAAACCGCATTAAAAAGTACCCTCACACACACACACACACACACACACACACACACACACACACACACACAGTGACTTAGCATCTTTAAAAAAAAATGCTTGTTTAGCTTTAATTTAACGTTACAGAAGGAGTCTCCAGTGTCGGCACGTTGTAACACTCAGAGGTAAAGCTGTAACTTTTTACGTTTCCTGACGTCTTCAGGACAGAGGAGTTTACGCTTTGCACAATGTTACACAATATTAAATTTAACTACTAATAGATAGGTGCATGTCCTTCTTTAATTAATAAAAAAATTATTCATCCTTGGCAAATTGCTGCGGTGTAAGAGGAATAAAACACATAACGTTATAGGAAAATAACCAACTTCGGGGTGGAAACAGTAACTCCGCCTCTTCAACCCACCACACTGTTGATTATTTTACTTTAACAATAAAAATGCAAAAATAAGTGTAAATAGTTCCTTGTAACATTTAGCCAGATGCTTTATTTAGTAAACATATTTTGACTGTATTTGTCTTTTTTGAGCCCCTGAATGAGTCATGATCATTTTATTGCTATAAAACATTTTACTACTACTACTACATGATGTGGTTATGCAAAATCAGACAATTCCAGATCAATATACAGGAACGTAAACTTGAACCAAGAACCTACAAAAGGTCACGCTCGTATTTGTCGCTTCCTTCCCGAGCCTCAAAAACAACGACAGACTCGCCGTGAAACACAGTAACTTCCCAATCGAACCGCAAATGTTTTCTTCCGTCATGAGAAACTGGACACTCCGCAGCGTGTAAAACAAAGCGTGTAGCACCACTTGACCTTGGATGAGCGATAAATAAAGCATGAAATGCAAGCGCACTACCTGTTCCATTATGCATAATCAAGTCCCCTAATGGTCCCGTCTGTAAACATAATCGGCACGAACCGTCCATGTGCGACACCAGATACCGCTCCGGCTTAAGATCGAGCAGCACACACTCGCTGCTGTAAACAAAACGACAAAACACACGCACGCACAGAACAGCAGTAATCTGACGTCTTGCTAATATGAGCAAGTTGACTGAAGACCAAAACCTGATAAATCACAGGAGTCACAATACAACGAAAACGGTTGTGATTAGAGTTCGGTCGTTTTATGAAAACGGATTAGCAATGAGCGCTTTTAAACAAGGAGTTAGGAAGCTCGGTCTTTGGCCTATATGAAGTTCTCACACGCCATAACTGTATCTCACACTTCTAGAGGATTCTGATTCTCATTTGTATAAAACATAAATAACTTTTTTTTAATAATTTTTTTTTTAAAAAGATTCATTCCCAAATGATTCTGAGTCACTAAGGTGAACAAATCTCTATTGTTCAGGTTTCTTTCAGATTTTACACTAGTGCACGTTGTTTTGATCTGTCCATTTTGTTCAACATCAAACCAATTGCGAAAATCTAAACTGATTCACATTTCTTGAGTCAGTGAATCGTTTCAGTCACGACCGAGATTCACTCCTCTTTCAGTCAGCAGATCAGTGATTGAATCAGAGATTATTTCCTCATTACTTTCTCAAATGTGAGGTGTATTCACAGATCTTGTACATAATATAAAATGTTATCTGTTGGTGTAAACATCTATGAATCGTGCGAGTCATATTTGAATGCATGCTGAACTTCATTCACACCACTCAAATCAACGAATCGTTTCAGTCACGACCGAGATTCACTCGTCTTGATTTCGGAAAATTAGCTGAATCAGTTTAACGAGTCCATTTGCCAAAAAAATAAATAAATAAAAATCGATTTTAAATCATGTGACTTGAGTCACTCTAGCTAGCGTGAGTTATATAGCCGTGTATGTAGTCCAGGTCCAAGAGTTCAATTTACAGTGAGGCGAGGACAGTGAAGTTGTAATGAACAGATGTAATCACACACACACACACACACACACACACACACACACACACACTTCAAAAATACCACAATCTCTTCCAGCTCATTAGTGATTTTGTAAGAGACCTCAGTGAAAAGATGGAGTGCAGATAAAGGCCTGTTGTCAAAGTCAGGAGCTTTCAGCGAGCCTGTGATTTCACTCAGCCAAGTCCAATTAAAACTGACTCCATTCTGCCTCCTCTCCATTAATACTGCATCAGTGCAACATGCTCAGCAGCATCACCACAACAGCCTCGGATAGGAAACATTTATACTCATGCAACAGTGCTAAGGAAACTGGTGCTACGTGGAATCAAACAGCTAGACAGTCAGAGAGACACGTAGAGCAATAGACAGACAGGTAGAGATACAGAGAGAGAAAGCCAGACAAGCATGTAGAGCGACAGAAACACAGGTAAATAGATAGACATACATGTAGACAAAGATAAGGAGTAGGTGATGGAGTGTGACAGACAGACACTCATACTGTTGTTGAATGTGAGCACGCAGACTTCACAGAAAAGTCTTCGTGTGTGCAACGGTGAAGTAATAATAATAATAATATTAATATTAATAATAATAATAATAATAATAATAATAATAATAATAAGAGTGCAGCTCAGAGCAAAGGTCTAACAGAGTCTCAGCATGTGCGGAATTCAGCTCATGGAACAACAGCGCCCTCTCACGGTTATGTGAGGTACAGCATGCTTAACTTTATAGTTCTCTCTTAATAACGCATCCTACATTTCCTTGCCAATCTCATGCACTCATTAGATTTACTTCCTCCTGGGTTCAGTCCTGTAACGGGAGCTTAAAGGAGCAGTATCTATAATTTCCCAATAAAAAATAACTTCAGACATCTCAGCTGATTAACTACAATGGGGTAGGGGGTTGAGAGAGAGAGAGAGAGAGAGAGGAGAAAGTATTGCTGGTTTTGGATTACTGCATTACGCATAGCTTGATTTAAAAACACTAATGCAAACAATCTCTCGTCTAGCCCCCCCCCCCCCTTCGAAGTCTTTCAATTGAGCGGGGGGAAGCGCGTGCATGCTTGTATGTGCGTTAAGAAAAGGAAAAAAATAATAAAATAAATCACACGTCTAAGATAAAAATTTTATTTCAGACTCTGAAAGTAATTGTTCCTGACTGTGTTGCTGTATTTGCATGATTAATTATTGCTGAATTGAATAAAATCCAGCATTAAAACGCATTAGCACTTATGTGAGAGCCGTTTGAGAATCAGGGGGCGTGGTCTGAGCGACAGCGGAATTCCTTTGATCGCGCCGCTGGGGGAAGTTCCTCAACGAGCTGCTGTTCTCATGACAACGCGTCACGTACACAGCACACAGATGGAGCAGAGTCGCAAAACTTCCTCCAGCCTTCACCATCACATTCAGTAACTTATATACACTTGTATACACACACACACACACACACGTCATGGCCGCGTGTTTAGTGCCAGACTTCCCAGCTGTGAACATTGCACTGGAACATCTGGGCGAATTAGGTAAGATCATTAATAATAAATAAATTAATTAATAATTATTTACACTTATGCTTACACTGCTGTGAGTCAATAACATCAAGGAAGTCATTTAAGGTTCACTGCATGTAAAATTTCAGCTTTAAAATTGAGACAATGTTTTTGCTCATTATTAGTGTAGTGCTGCTTCAAGACAAATAAAAGAAGAAAAAGATCAAATGCACTGAACAACATCTGCTCACGTTTGAAAAATAATTATTCAAGTGACGATCACTATATATAGCCTATGTGAAAAAATAACCGTGTAAAAAAAATAATAATAAAAAAAAAAAATCACACCAAAAAAAAAAGCACTAAATATGAAAAAGTGTGAACGTAAAACCTGTAGAAATCACGTGAAAACAATTATATATAAACGTGTATAAAATTAACGTAAAAAAAAAAAAGTGTGAAATCATTATGTGGAAAAACAACATGAATAAATAATAGTTGTGCATCAAAAATCACCTGTGAAAATTAAAAATACATACAATTAACTTAAACTTAACAATAAATTGTGTGTGTGGGGGGGGGGGGGTATGTGGAGGGAAAAAAAACAAAAAACAAAAAAAACCCATTCCCTACATGTTTTTTTTTTGTTTTGTTGTTTTTTTAAAAAAAAAAAGCCTATGTAACAATCACATGTGAAAGTTAACAAATTATGGCCTACATGCGCAAAAAAAACAAAGAAAATGAAAAATGAATCGTGTAAAAAATCACATAAAAATGCAACGTCTAAAAACACAACATGCAAATATATGAAAACCACACGTTTAAATTTCACGCACGAAGTTCACATGACTTTTCTGTAAACCCCACTAACACAAAAAAGCCTGTAATATTGAAGTGAAACCACTAAATTAGTCTCGGCCTATTGGAGAACATCCACCAACGGAGGGGATTAGTTAGAGAGAGAAAGAAAAGAAAAACACACCACAAAAACATCCAAGAGGCCAAGAGTATCTCTGAAGGAGCTGGAGACAGGACTGTTTGCCAGAGTCTCCCTGGTGGTCTAGAGGCTAGGATTCAGTGTGATCTGGCCCGGGTTCGATGATTCTTTCAGAAGAATTGGGATACTGATCAGAAGTTCATTAATTCAAATCCCAGGAACAGCAAGACAGCTCTGTTGGCCACTGAAATGTGTCGCTTGTATAGGTTTATGATGAGAGCTGACTCCATTCTGGCAAGCTCTCTATGAAGCTACTCAAATCTACATCGGTGACTTCTCGTTTATTGTATGACAGAGCAGTGATTCGAAAGGTATTTCAAACAGACTACACGCTGAGAGCACCATACATAAATAGGCAACATGATGCATGGTGTTTGGTCTTTTGAGCATTTATGAGTGAAAAACCCATAAACCTAGAAAGAAACTGGGTCTTTGTTGACAACTATAATATCTAGATTGTGCATGTACATGGATCACTGACAATCAACGACAGGTAAATCAAACACCTACTTGTGAGAAGCAATGCCTTGTTGCTTGGTCTTGAATGGGGTCCACTGAATGCTGCTCCAAAACACCTCTCCATGCTCCAAACACTGCTCCAAACACTGCTCCAAACACTGCTCCAAACACTGCTCCAAACACCTCTTCAAAATGGCAGCAATGCAATCAATTCACCATCTAAATAGCTATATCTATACTTATATATGCTAAACCAGGAAGTTAACAGGAAGTTGTAAGTCTACAAGGAAATTCTTCAGGTGACCTCTGCTGGCGTGGAGGTGTAATGTCCTCGGTATGTGTAATATAATCCAAATGAATTCCACTTCTGATCATCTGAAAGATGAATTTATGCTTCTGTTTATTAACTTGCGTTCCTTTCTGTTCAAGCAGTTCCTAGCTTCATTAATCTAAACAGTTTAAAGACAGACAAAAAAAAACATAATAGTGTGTTTTGAGAGAGTACAATACAACAGTACATCCATATAATGCAGAAATGTCACAGGATTTCCCTCAGTCATGTAAAAACAACAAGCATACTTCTTTGTTTTGACAAAAATGCATGTGTGATGTCACAGCCCTGATGCAGATGTCTATCTGCTAGATGTCTCACTTTTGAATGAGTCTCTGTCTCGCCGATGCTAATCTCGTGCACACAGTCAGGTCCGGGATCATGTGTCACACGGCATTAAAATTCTGAGCATATTTGCGTTCCAGAAACTCATTTTCACCTGAATTGCTTGAGGCTTATCTGAGCTGATGGTGTGTTTGTTTGTACCTTTCAGATAAGCAGCTGAAAGCAGAGGGAGTGTCGTTCAGTCAAGAAGCCAGCCATCACCTGAGCAAGATAGCAGATGCCATTAAAGAACTGGTAAAACAAATAAATAATTAAATAAATGAATGCATAAATGAATGAACATCATCACCTTGTTCTCGGTGTGACTGCTTTGTCATCGAACGTTTGGTCATGAAACCTTCATTAGTGAAACTTGGAGAAAAGATTCAGCGAAATCCAATAATGTGTAGGTTCAAATGGGTCTGCGTCCCTTTAATGGGAGCAAGAAATTGACAAGTAAATAGCTGTACTGTATATTTTTGTGTTCTTATAGGCCATGATTAAAGGGATAGTTCAACTACAAAGTACACAATTTCCTCTTTACATCAGATGTACTCGAGATGTACAAGATGTATCCGGTGTCTGAAGTTAGCTTCTTTAGTTTTTCCCTGGATCTACCAGGCTAACGTAGCTAACAAGTAATGCAAGCTTATGGCTACCAGTTTAGCATCCTCTCAATCATCACGTAGTGCCTCCTTAGTGTTTCAGACAGACCATATCACCCACTGTTTCCTATAAACATGAACAAAACGTTCTTGCAGAGATAAAAACAGTCTAATCCGAGGCACTAGGAAAGGGCCGTGGCCTAAAGTTTGAAGGCTGGAATGTATGTTATAAGTAATTCAGATCAAATTCTTATCGAAGTTCGTATTTCATGTGTAGAAGTCAATTTTGCACGACGCTATTAACTTCCACTTCTTTGTTCGCAAACCTAAAGAAGCAAACTTCAGTCACTAAACGTGTCTCCACTGATTGACTCGCTTTATTTAACGTCAGCTTAATCGTTCAGGAGGCATCCAGGAAAGCCGTGCATGAGGAACTCGAGGTGGAAACGATCGAAACGGGAAAACTGCGCCATCAGCTCCTGAGCCAGCACGATGATATCCTTGCTGAAATATCAGGTAAACGTGCGGGATCGGAACGTCGTCTCGATCGAATAGTTATCCGCGTGGTTGACATTGTGTGTACTGTGTGTATCGAGATCAAGTCCCCTGTGTGTTTTACAAACAAATAAAACTAGGCGGGTTTGTCGATTTCTAGCCGCCGTGGCCGCTGCTAGAGATGCGAACACGGCCGAGATGAATCAGCTCCAGCTGGAGATGGCGAACGTCGTGCGGGAGATCGAGTCGATGGAGAAGAGACGGAAACTTCTGGAGGAAGAAAACGTCCTTCTTTTGTGAGGATTGTCAGCAATGACACGTTAGCATGGAATACAATTATTACTAGCAGTTACATCTCAGTGCTGTTGAATTCTCGAATCTGATTGGTCAGAAGGTTTACGGTGGATTCATTTTCCGTAACTGTAGCATTTGTCAAAACTAGCCACACTCCAGTAATGTGAACGTGACCTGTGACTAGTTTAAAGGTTATTTTTATATAATACATTCAATAAAGACAAAGAACGTGCACATGGGGAGGGAAAATGGCTGCCAGTGACACAATAAGACTTAACCATGACCTTCCTGGGTGGGGTTCACTTAGAAAAAAGAGGTTCTTAGGAGTTCTTTTTAGGGGAGTTTTTGTCAAAAAAAAAAGGGTTCCTTAAGGTTCTGGGTTTTTTTTTTTGTTGTTGTTGTTGTTTTTTGGATGGTTCTAGCTTTCTAAAGGATTTCTACTTAGAACTTGTACTAATGCATGAAAAGGGATTCCTTAGGGGTTCTCCTGGTAAAAATAATTCAGCTTATAAAATTCATTTCTCAGGGGTTCTTTGGATGGTTAACAATTTAATTAAAAAAAAAAAAGGTTCCTTATGGGTTCCTTTGGTGGTGAATTGTTTACAAAAATGGATTCCTTAAGTGTGCTTTTTTATGCTCTTATGTAGTTCATTAAAAAAAAAAAAAAAAAGGTTTCATAAGAGGTGTTTACGGATGGTTATGTAAACAACTGGGGAAGAAAATGTTAGGGTTCACCTTCTCCAGTTTGGTAGCTGTTGAATGATAGAGAAGAACCAGTTACTGTATTGGGTGGGAATTGGCAAGTGGCCAAATTAGGGATAAAAATTGGGGGAAATGCACACATTCCCAGATGATTATAAACGCCTTGCTTTTCAAATACATTCGCAGAAATGTAGGGTCTTCAAGTCCATCTCTATTGTCCCATCAAGTGTGTTTCAGAATTGTACAAGCAGTACAGCCAATCAGCTGCTTGTGTGCGTAACTGGACGGTTTGTGAGTTCAAATCCCAACACAGTCGGATGTAAAGCTAAAGTCAGACCCCTGAGTAAGACCCTTAACAATCACCTGCTCGGTTGTGTACTTCGATCACTTAAGTCCGCTTCATATAAACGTTCGTCTGCTAAACGAATAAACGTCAGTAAATATTTCCGTAGACCAGAGCACCAGCTTCTGAGCGCCAGCTACACCGAGCTCACTGAGCAGCTCAACAGCCAGCTGTCAGAGAAAGCCGATACACAGATTATGCTGAATGAAACGAGGAACGAGATCCAGTCTACGAAGGAGAAGATTGCTCGAGTGCACTCAACCAGGAAAGATCTGCAGGACAACCTGACCAGGGAGAGGAAGCAGTTTGAAGAAACAAAGAAAATGCTCAAGAAAGAGGTACTAAAAAGGGTATTCTGATTAGTCAGAAGGTGTTGATTCATTTTCTATAACAGCAGCTGTTTTTTTTTTTGTTTGTTTGTTTTGTAGATTGACGAGACGATGAACGCCATTCAGGAGCAGACGAAGACGAACGCTGAGCTGCACAAAGAGCTGAACATGGCTTTAGCTGAGCTCATGAAGAAAGAGGAGAAAGTTGACGGGCTTTCAAATGTAAACTCCTGTTCTACTAAATCTCAGTGCAATATGCAATTTAAGCACGTTTCCACTACAGGAACTTTTTCAGGAACCACTGCATTTAAAAACAAGCACTCGACTTTAAACGGGAAAGAAACAAATAATTGATACAAAAACGGCCAAGGAGAAGATAGTGAGGGTTGAAATAAATCTAATAGGAGTTTAGAATATCGGCAGTATATTGCTGCATGATTAGTCCTCACGTTAATCACTGGTTTTAATGAACAAAATTCATTCCACACTCATTATTCATTAGAGCGTAGAATAGCACTTGATCCAGCACTTATTGTTTTGCATGTTAATAGTTATATATTGTGCACCGACACTTACTCGTGTGCACGACTTAATGAAAACACAAGGTACTAAATCCAGGTTAAATCCACTTAAATCCAAGGTTAGAATCTTGTATAACTGCCTCTGTTTTAGAAAAAAAAGTCTTTATTTACATCGGAGTTTTGAATACTGATGTGCACAATTTCGGTATTAAATCTTCCCTGCATGTGGAACTCTCAAATTGTCATTTCTTTTAAATATGGACAACCCAAATATCTTTTCTCTGTTATATCATAGCATTCCTGTTGACGTTTATTTTAAACGGCTGGAAATCAGATCTGCCTTCCGGCTGAGTAAAGCTCAGTCGGTGCCCTCTTTAGGGAGCTATTCATTATGTTTCAAGTGTTCTAATTAAACCTTACTTGTGTTTTTAGCAAATCTCACTGTTGGAGAGAAGTACGGTCAGACTGAAGACATCACAACGGAAACACGAAGAACAGATCGAGGACACGATCGAAAAATCAGACGAGCTCACAAAGCAGAAGTAAGCTAGTTAATGTAGCTTCAGCTTTGATTCCTTGCTGTTTAATTAATTATTTTTATTTTTTTTTAACGACCTGACTTTTTGCCTTATCGACAGAAAGCTCCGTGAGAAAGAGCTACGAGAGCTGAGAGAGGAATTGAACCTGCAGCTGCTCAAGCTTCAGGAGAACATCGGAACGGTAAGAAATGTGCTGAGCAAACTTTTAAAACATCTCCCTCCCCCCCACTCCAGAAAAGAATCAAAGCACTAAATCCCGTCTCTCAGATGTGAGCTTTAAGGCATCGATTTGCCGCCTGGGCTAGATCTCGCTGAGCCGAGTCTTCACACTGAGCTTTTGAAAAACAAACCTTCAAAGGTGCGTCGTGTAGAGATGACCTTTAGCAGAGAAGAGGATCGGACTGGACTCAGATCCGCTACGGCTCACACCGAGGGAATGGATGCCTGAGCTGGTTAAAGGATAACCGCGGCAAATTGGACTCGGATAAACCTTCTGACGATCTGTTCAGATCGAGATTAGCCGGGTTGATATTTTTGTTCAAAGTAGAACTGGATTAACAATTTGTTCCCAAGATGAACCTGAAACATACGTTTGAAAAGCCATGTTTAAGAGGTTGATGTGTGAATTGCTGTTATCGTTGATTATTTTCTAATATCAGGACGTCACAAAGTGATAACACAGCGATAACGACAACACATTGTACTTTTTATCCATTTATTGTTCTGTTTAAATATCGAGGAACGTCTGTGAAACAAGTTATTTCATTATTCTCTCCTGAAGACTTGTTGAAGATTTATTATTAATACATTTGGGTTAAAGGGTTGGGTTGTTGTTTTTTTTTCAGGTGGAACGAGAGATAGAAGAAGAACAGAAGGAGAACAGCGTTCGTCTCGAGGCCATCTCTAAGCTTTCATCCATCTTCAGAGCTCAGAGGAAAAAGGAAGACGATGCTTTGGCGGATCAGAGCAACCTGAGCAGAGAGTAAATATCATTTCACAAGTTTCACACTTCATATACGTGCTTATCTAATTCAATTCATGAACTTTACACCACAGCGATGTAGAGTTCTGGATTGTGATTGGTCAGAAGGTGTTGAAGAATTTTCTAGAACAGCAGCTCTCTCTGACCGTAGCGCAGCTGCAAATCACAGCTTTATTTATAATTAACGCGCTTGTTCTAATACGTTATAATTTCTATAGCAACACCTCGTTCACAGGGACGTGTTAAAAAACGTGTAATCATGTATTCATGGAAGGAGTCTCCAGTGTCAGCATTTTGTAACAGTCAGAGGTAAAGACGTGGTATTCTTTATTTAAGTTTCCCGACATCTTCAGGACAGAGGAGGTTACTCTTTGCGGTTTCTAAGTAGCGTGTAAAAGAGAAAGAGGTAAGTGGTAGAAGAGGAATGAAAGAGATGCAGGCTTTCGGACTTTCCAGCCCATTTTTCCTTTTATTTTCTTTCAGACTGGAAAAATCGAAGCAGAGGCTGGATGAGCGCTTCGCCTCGATCGGCAAATATAAACTTCAAATCAAAGAGATGGAGGAAGAGATGAAAGAGCTTCATGAAGCCAACAAGTACGACTCGGTTCAGTAGCTTTATGTACAGTACGCTCTGGTGTACGGTATCACATGGTGATTCTTGGCCAGCTCCGATGTGAGCACATATCTCTTCCTGTTTTCACAATCAGCTAATATTATAATAAAGTTGTATATTACTTCACACTCCTGGTGACATTTTAGTAGGTTTAGTGATTGGTGCTAAATGGTATTGCAGATAATTAGTTATACAGAGTCTTTTTTGTAATAATTTACCAACATATCTGTGGGAAGTGTTGTTATTCTTGATGTTTCTGTCTCATTTCCGGGATGGTAGGACCCTCAGAAGTTAGCATTTGATGCTAAGTGTAATTATAATGTCATTTTAGTCATACGGTGTCTTTTTCCAGCAATGTACCAACACATCTGAGGGAAATGTTAATATTTGTAATGTTTCTGTCTTATTTCCGGTATGGTGGAACCCTCAGAAGTTAGCATTTGATGCTAAGTGTAATTATAGTGTAATTTTAGTCATACAGTGTCTTTTTTTTTGAGCAATTTACCAACACATCTGAGAGAAATGTTGATATTTGGAATGTTTCTGTCTCATTTCCGGGATGGTAGAACCCTCAGAAGTTAGCATTTGATGCTAAGTGTAATTATAATGTCATTTTAGTCATACAGTGTCTTTTTCCAGCAATGTACCAACACATCTGAGGGAAATGTTAATATTTGTAATGTTTCTGTCTCATTTGCAGTTACCATGCCTTTACACAGTTTATATAATAGATGTCAAAGCTATGTACTAGCTAGCTAAACCATTAACCTTGTTCCAAGTCAAACAGCAACAAAATTCTCACAACAACCTAGCATAAGCTCTTGCTGTGTTTGACTTCCCATGTTGAAAGTGTATACAGTGTGTGATAGGTTAGTAGAGACATAAATAAAGATGGGTGTAAGTGCAGTAATGGTAGTCAGTGGTGATATTGATGGATCTTAAACATTATTTTTGGTTTTGTTTCTCTCAGAATCAGTGTGGAGATGTTTCAGAAGAACCTGGTGGTGCTCGAGGGGCAGCTGGCCAAAGTGAAGAAGAACAGGTTCATCTTAATTTAATCACTGATCAATGAAAGCCTCCAGAAACAGAATGTATTAATGTTTTATTTTATTTATTTCAGGGCAGCGTTTGAGGTCGAGAGAGAAGAACTCTGTCTGCAGATGGAAACTCTTAAAGAGCAGCACGAAGACAATGTGAGAAAACTCTGTTCAGCCATCTCGTTAGACAAGACAAGATACAGCGAGTTAGCTGAGGAGGTTAGCAACTGGCATTAAAGGAATATGTTATTATTTTTTGGAGTGTGTGTGTGTGCGTGTGATTACCATGAGCAATCATTTCAGCACATTTTTCCCTGCAGTGACAAAAGAACAGAAAACTCAATTATAATAGAAGTCTAAGGGCAGTTGTTGAATTTTGACAAAAAACTATTCAAATAACACTGGCTGCTTTACAATTTCCTGGTTTTGTTGTACCATCACGAAATCTTCCCTCTGAAAAGGTTGTCCTTGAGCTTCATTTATTAACAGCTGATGAAGATTTCATGATAGCTTTCTAAAATATGTGTTTTACATAAAAGCTTCTTGTTCAACATCTGCCCTTAGACTTAAAAAAAATTGTTGGTTCTTTTTCTCAGAGCAGGGAAATGTGTCAAAATTCTTGTCCATGGTAATCACACACACACACACAGTAGTTCGAGATCATATAGAACATTTCTGTAGTACTCCTTTAATCATATTTATTGTGTTTCGTAGAAGAAGAAACTCAAAGAACACGAAGTCATGAGCTATTTAATCGAGGAACTAACACACCGGATCTCCAGAGTGGAAGAGGCGCGTAAACAGACGGAAATCAAGTACAATGATGAAATACAGCAACTCAACGTAAGACACATCTTATGTGTTGTGCAAAAGTTTTGGTGCCCTAATTTTGATACTCAGAAATGTTCAATTTCATTATTTCTGAAGGCATCTTCTTGTTACAGGATTTCTTCAGATGTCTCTAAGACTCCTGCACAGTACTGTAAAAACATCGCAAACTTATTATGTAAAATTTGTATCCCTTTCAATTGCTTTAAATTTTAACCCTTTAAACTCCCAAGAGCTCTATAATGTTCCTATTCGGGGGTTTTTTTTTATGTGTAGGAAATTATTGAAGCTTCTTAACCCGTGGCTTATTATTCATTTTAAAGGACATTAGTCGATATATCCAGTAAAATATCAAAGGCACGTTCGTCAAAAATCAAAGGCAAATTTATTTATATGGTGAGGAATGACAAACAGTGTCAAATTATAAATGCTGTGCTGCGGCTCACGATTGTTCAAGATGTGGAACATGCAAATTTATGCAAATGTATTCAAATGCACTGCATTGAATATCAATGGTTATACCTACTGGATCTTCAGAAGCCCCTTACACACTTGCACACACACACACCTAAATAAAGCATGCGCTTTATGTTTTTCTGAAAGGTGGAGGCTGAGTCAATCTCTCAAGCTCGACTGGATGAAGAAAAGGAGCTGAAGGATCAGGAGACAGTGCTGTCAAAGGCCGAGGCTCAGTTTGACGCTGATCAATCTCGACATCGAACCCTCAAACAACAAACAACCGGTACACACACACACGTCACATTAATACAGCCGGCTCCAAATATCAGAATTGTCTCATAGCAAAGACTTCAAAAACCACTTTTGTTGACAAAAAATAGAAAGATAGCACATAACACATAGTGAAGTGTCCTGTGTAGTCATTGATAGGGTGCAGATTTCTGTGTTTATGGAACATTTATGGAAGGAGTCTCCAGGGGCAGCGCTTTGTAACAGTCAGAGGTAAAGCTGTAGCTTGGTAAAGTCTTGGAAGTTCCACGTCAAAACTTGAAACTAGGAATTGGGGCGGGGGTGGGTGGGGGAATAATTCCATCGGAAATATTGAAAAAAGCCACAGCAAAATCGAGCGTTTTTGGTCGCACCAATCACAAAAAACTCTGCAAAATCCTGTACAGATTGATTCGGATTTGGTAATGAAGTAAAAACTGGTAACGCAGTCTGACTTTTGGAATTCAGCTGCATTTCAGAACTGCACAAATACCTAATATGATCATCGTCTTTACTGCTCTCTCAATGTTTTATTTCCTTCTTACTTATTAGAGCTGAAGGCCAGAAAATATCATCTGGAGCTTTCGATACAAGAGGTGAAAGAGCGAACAGCAGCGATGCTACAGCCAAAGGTAAAACAGAGCGACTGTTACTGTACCTAAAATCAAATCACCTCAACATATCATAACTGATCTGTGTATAGTTGGATTTAATGTTGTGGATTGTTCATGAAACAGTTCCTGTCATCACTTCCGTTACGGCAGATATAAACAATCGTTCCCTCACTTTTTTTTTCCTTGTTTCACTGTCCAAGTTAAAAAATTTTTAAAGACCCAACTTGTTACACGTTACTGAGAAACAAACTCCTTGGTCCTGAAGATATCAGAAAACTTACAGCTTTACCTCTGGCTGTTACAAAGTGCTGACGTTGGAGACTCCTTCCATTCATGTTACATAAGTTACAGAAAATATCACCAAAAAAAAATCTGAATTTTTTTATTTTTACAGCAACTATACGGTGTTTCCTAATAAACAAACTGACATTAGCGTCATTTATGTCTATAATATCGTCGCAGGAAGATCTGAAGAAGGATCTGCAGACTTTACGTGAGAACCACATGGAGCTCCTGCGCTCTCACGCCCAGCAGATCAGCGCCACAGAGAGGAGCGTTTATGAGAACGGACTGATGCTGGAGCAAGCGAACATGGAAAACAGTCGCCTACATCTGGTGGGTCAGTCGGTAATTAGCCGCTCTTTACATTAAACGCTGTCGGATCACTTACAGCAAGTCTGATGAACAATAACGGCGGTTATGGTTGCAGCGTATTGAACAAATGAAGGAGGACATCATTAACGCAAGGAAAGAGAAAGAGAAGCACACACAGGAAACGGGCTGGATGAAAGAGGAAGTGCAGTCCATCTACAGTGAGTCTACATGATTTGTTCCATTTTACTATGTTTGCGTATATACAGTATGTCCATTTTTACTCACGGTCTTTATAACCCAGCAAAATTACCCCTCAAACTGAACTCTATCACGTTCTTCATAACATTTTCTTAAGCCAACAATCCGTCTCTTATTTCTACAGGAAGTTTAGTGGAAGCCTGGATCAGAGATAAACTGGCTACAGAGGTACGTTTCCTACAGCAGCACGTCGCGTGGTGTTTAATTCCTCTTACACAACAGCAACTTGCTAACGATTACATTTCTTAATTTATTATAGAACATCATTTTTATCTGTTTATAGTTATTTAACGCAAGTCTACATTAAAGCAGCTACAAACACTCGTTCCCTCACCAGCCTCTCTTTTTTACCTCTCTCATAGTTACAAAGTGCTGACACTGGAGACTCCTTTCATTTAAAAAAAAAAAAAAAAAAAAAAATGTTCACAAATTACTCAACACCTTCTGATGGATCAGATTTGAATTAGAATTAAACACCACTGTGGGATAAGAATTGCAGTACTTGATAAATATATTTGTACAATACATTTGTTACACGTGTGTGTGTGCACGCGAGTTATAAAAATTAAATTAAAAAACACAAATGAAATAATAATTCTCCCTCATACTGTAGGAATCTGTAGAAAAAGACCAGAAGGTTTTGGAAGCCATGCAGACATTCATGCTGCAGGTCCAGGAAAGGAAGGAGCACATCGGAAGCATCAACGGCAGGCTGGAGGCGGAGCTAAAGGCCATGAGCACACTGCTAGAAATGACTAAACCTAAACAGAAACCAATGTAAAGGAAATCAAACAGATTTCAAAAGAATGTTAATGTCTTTATTGCACTTACATTTCACCTCACTGACAGCAGAGAGCTCTAAAAACGAACTTTAAAGTTGCTAAAAACTTGTTTTTTCCCCGCTCCGTAACAGGACAAGCTGAAAGAGAAAATATAAGCAGCAACAGCAGGTAATATATTTGATGAATGTTCCACAGAACAACTAGGAACGTAACTATAAATGGATAAAACTTGCAATTGTCAGCAAATTGCTGTGGTGTAAAAGGAATAAAGCACCTTGTGACGATCGTGATGTTTATTTATGAAACATGAGAAAAACGGAAACAGTCATATCTTACTGATGACGTGTAAAACTCACTAATAGTGCTGTATATTATTTATTTTATTTTTTTTTATCTATTTAATATTGCACCATTAACCAGTATGAACTGTTTCTTTTCTGAACGGTTACATGCAAGATTCAGAGACATTTATTTCTCAACCAGACCCAAAAAGCTGGTCTTCATTTTTATATTTATATATCCTAAACATGCTACAAAGAAATGTCTACATATATAGATATAGAGATAGAGATATCTCACACATACATCAGGTGATATCCACCATTTACCCAGCAAACACATTTATAATTCTCAAGTTTGGCACAGAGTAGTTTGCAATAAGAGACAAATAACAGGATAAATAATGAGTATATTTCACAGACCAGCTGCAATAAAGACAACAGAGAGACAGTGGGGAAAGGAGAGAAGAAGAAAAAAAAAAAAAAAACGAAAAAAGATAGAAAAAAAAAAACGAACAACACACATCCATCAGTACAACTGTACAAATTTACAAAAGTAAGAAAATGTACCTTTCGGTTATAATTTACAGCTCAGACGCAAAGCATCGCGGAAACAAGGACTGAGATAGTTATGGCTCATGACTGATTGTGTTTTTTATTATCTCCAGCATCAGTGCGCCGCTTTAAAGTCCAAATTGTTCTGATAAAACGTGCAAGCACTGATTTAAAGCATTCCTGCCATTTCTTTTAAACCATTTACAGTCTCGATGAATTATTCTTCAATGAGCAGGAAAACTAAAACGTGCGTTTAATTTCACTGAGGAAAAAAAAAATCATCCAAACCTCATTAAGCTCCGTAATGTCATTTCTAAATAAACGCTTATTTAAAATAGCAGCGAAATTCCAGATTGATCATTTTGTTCATTTGAATTCAACGTGGATCTTTTTGATCACTTCCTGCGAGGTGGACTAGAGGCACACGAAGGATTTTAAGCGAGACATACTTCTTTTTCAACATTAACCTCGTAGCTTGTGTATTGATAAGGTAATAACACACACACACACACACACACACAAACACACACACACACACACACACACACACACTTCAGTGCCTTAGTGTCCGTTTCCTCCTTCCGATAAAATGCGGTTGGGTTCGGTGAATCGGGCTGTGAGTAAATAAAAGAGTGCGGGTCCAGGCACGAGGGCCAACAGCGGCAAATCCTGCCCGAGTTTATCCAATCGGGAGATGGAGATGATGCCATAAGCGTGGAGTAGCCAATGGCTGAACAGCACCACCAGACGCTTCTTTTTGGCCACCAGGTTCTTAAAGGACTGCAGCGAGAGAGAGCGAGAGAGAGAGAGAGAGAGAGAGAGAGAGAGAGAGAGAGAGAGAGAGAGCGAGACTCAAATGAATGGACAAACAACTAAATAAATAAATTAAAATTATACATATTTTTAAATTGTTAAACCTAATGCATATACTGGTGTCAAAATTATTACTCAAATGTTAAGTTTATTTTATATAAAGACATTTTTTAATGACATATCAATAAACATATGTAACTGAGGGGCAAATTAATCATTTAAATGATTAAAAATAGTACAATGCAGCATTATTTATTTAATAAAGGCACTACTAACACAACCCTAAAGAACAGAAGTCTCAGTTTCACTGAAAAACATTCATTAAATGAAAAAATAAATAAATAAAATTCTGACTAACAGAGTTTATAAAGAAAATCATAGAATAAAGTAGCGATGACTGGCATTCAGGCTTTGAAACAATCCTATATAAATATATATATATATTTTAATTGATCTAATTCCTGAAATAAACTTGCATCGACTAAGAAATGCAAAATCATGTGAAGAAGAAATATTAAATCAAATATTGGATAAATAAATCAAAACAAATGCAATTTAAAGTTCATGCAGTTTTATAGACTGGTTCAAATCAATTTAAATATAAATCTTTGAGGTCATAATGTCAGCTGTAGTGCGTGTGTGTGTGTTTGAGGGTTCACCTGGATCTCCGAAGCGGACATGTACACAGCCAGCGTGACCAGCGACAGGACCAGAATGATGTAGGGAAACGCATAATCTGTTCTCAGACACACACACACACACACACACACCCACCAACTTTTACTCATGACTCATTTCCAATACTCATTGCTCATGTTCTGAGTCAGTGGGGGCGGAGCTTAACTTATACCCAGTCAGCTACATTCCAAAATTAATAAGATGACATCATTGCATATATTTTTTGGCTCAGAACACCATATTGCAAAGTTAGCCAGGTACAACGTTGGGCTAAGTGCATAGCTTAGCAGCTAGCGAATGTAGCGTGGCTAATATTGATCAAGTCAAATCTTTTAGAGTGAAATACAAGCTAAAATGTAAAGCTATGTAATTATTTTAAGCAGAACGTCAAGCCGAGGGGGGACAGAGAAAAAGGGACAGGTGGTCGAGTCACATGATCACACAGGAAAACCTGTCTAACGTCTATATTGTAAAAAATATAGTTTATCTATGGTTTTAAAAAGCAAGCAGCATCTGGGTAACAATGCCTTCTGGGTAATTTCTGCCCCTCGATTTTACAGTGATGTTGCCTCGATCCTCTCGATCGAACACTAATTTAAATATGCTCAGGCTGATTCGGTAATGAAACAGCGCTTCATGGTGAAGAGGAAGCATGGACGAGCGGGCGTGGTGGTGGTGGTGGTGTTGAACACTCACACAGGAGTCCTCCTCCGACCGCCTGCAGCACGGTGAGGATGGGGAAGAAGTACAGCGCAGCGTAGATGCTTTTGAAGCGATCAGTCTTCCCCAAACCGCACGCAATCTTCTTCACCAGCAGCGGCCGCAGCATCATCATGAACACCAGGCAGAAAGCGTAGTAGATCAGCACGATGGTGTAGCTGCAACACACACACAATACAATACAATTAACACCCTAACGTTGATTATTTTCCTATAACAGGACATCCCCAAGTGTTTTATTCCTCTTATACCGTAGCAATTTGACAAAGCTTACCATTTTTATTAGTTAAAGTACACATCGTACTTTTTCTCCATTTATTTTTTACACACCTCTGTGAATGAATGAGTTAGTTCCTGTTTACACTTACCTGATTTGATAGCACCTATCTCCAAGTTAATATGACAAAAAAATGTTTTTAACGGCAAGTTACAACAAAGCGCTGACGCTGGAGACTCCTTCCGTAAACATTTAATAAACGTCTTCTTACAGATCGACGATTGCACACACGTTTTATGTGGACGCTGTACACGTCCCTGTAAATGAGCTGTTACTATAGAAACGATAAATGTATTAGAACGAGCGTGCTCATTTTAAATAAACCTGTGATTTGCAGCTTTGACTTCCTGTCAGAGCTGCTGTTCTAGAAAATGAATCAACACCTTCTGACCAATCACAATCCAGAATTCAGCGCACTCACAAACTCACGAACTCACAGGGGGAAGACGGCCTCCTGGGTGCAGTGTAGTGTGGTGATGTAGTCGGGACTCGGGTTGTACAGCATGGTGTACCAGTCGGAGAGCATCTGGACCCCGCAGGAATGGATGGTCAGCTGGCCCACCGGCTCGTTCAGCAGCAGTGTGATCACCGCCGCCACGCCGCACTCACAAAGAGCAGTCACGTGCTGCAGCACCGCGCTCGAACTGCGCACAACAACGACATCAGCTTTAAAGAACACACAATCCATCTAATACTAACGTTTAATTATGCTTTTTATTCTATTATTATAATCTCATCATCTTTTTGTCTCCATTTATTTCCAGTTTCTCCCCTGTATAAGCCTTACAACCAATTTTACTATATAAATATCAGCAGTAAGAGTAATCAATATGCCATAAACATTGTATATTGTTCTGGTTACATCTGTTATAGTTCACTTAATAAACTTCAAAGCAATAAAATGATTCATAAAACGAACTAATACTTTTAAAAATGACGCCACAAATGCAGCATGAATTATTATTATTAGTATTTTTTTAATCAGTATATTCTCCTATTTGGATTTTAATTTGTTTTCCTCTTTTCACTTTTTACGATTACTATTTTTTTTTTTTTTTTTTTTAAATTGCAAACTCTTTAACAAACAAAATAGATAAAATGCTATATAGTTTTAAAGCTGAATTAGTTTTTTTTTATGTGCATCGTAGAATAGATTACTATGCCGGACTACCACAAAAAAATATTACTTTTTTAAAAAATAATTATTATTAAAAAATTCTGAAACAAGTCATTAAATGTCAAATTTGAATAATAATTTTTAAAGCATGATTATTCTCTTTTGTTTTGATTATTATCTGTATAAATTTCTATCCACAGGTTAAAAATACAAATACATAGAAAGAAAAACATCTACACAGTATTATTATTATAATTATTATTATTATTATTATTATTATTATAGTATATAGTCTTCATTTTTACAGCATCATGACTCGTGTGTAAATATGATTATGATGTGCCTCACACACACACACACACACACACAAACACACACATGTAAGAAAGGCTGCTGCTGTTGTTTGACCTTTTCTTGCCCGAGTACCACTCGATGAAGAACCAGTGCAGGACCAGCGGCAGCATGGCCATGAAGCCCAGGTACAGCCAGTCATAACGCTCCGGAAAACCCGTACACTTCTGACAGATCTTCTCCACGTTTGCTCTCTCACCTCGGGGACACACCTGTTCATGCAGGAGGAACACAACACACAGCACAGGTAGGAGTTTATAATGTGAAAATGTGCATCATTAAACAGTTTTTCAGTAGCGTACGCTGACTGTAATGCCCTCAGGAGATGTCCCGAGAGCTGCGATTTGATTTGTACATAGATGACGAGATGCCGCGAGATGACACGTGACCAAAAACACACCAAGAAATCACGTTTACTGTTAACCAGCCACTACTGAAGAGCAAGACACGCCCCAGGGGGCGGGACGTAGACATTCTAGGGAGCGCTTAACTGGACAAATGCAAGACTAGTGCAAATCGAGTCATCAAAAATGTTCGGAAGTGACAAACTCTTCACTTCAAAACAGAATATCTCAAACTATTTTTTCCCTAGATATGCTGTCATATTGCAGTTTTATGTCACATGGACAGAGAAAGAAAGTCAGTAATCTTACAGAGGCACCTGTTGAGCTCTCTGTCAGGTGTGCCATAGTAATCAATAATAATAATAATAATAATAATAATAATAATAATAATAATAATAACATTAAATAATCACTTACCCCACATTCTCCTTCAATTGTCCCATTGATGAGGGTTTTTCCACAGTAAAGGCCCGGGCAGGTGGAGATCATCGCCACAGCTGCATTCAAACACAACCATTCATAATCAATCATCCACATCCATCAGGGAGGCTAGTCAGCTAGCATGATGGCTAACTATCTGACTAGCTAGCTAGCTAGCTAACCTGACGCACAACAGGGTTTTTAAGAACCGCTGTTTATTTTATATCAAAAATAAAACTCTAAATCGACCTTTCTTCCCGCCCAGTTGTAGCAATAAATCCTAACGTTGTGTAGCTGAAATGATAAACCGTGCAATAAATTATATACGTGAATAGCTTAGACAGATATATCAAGCTAGCTAGCTAGCTTCGTTTTATTTTCCACCCGTATCCCGTGTTAGAAAAATCCCGCCCTTGCGCTGTGATTGGCTACTAATAATGGAACGCTGTCAAATTGCCCAACCAAAGAACTGATCGTGCATCCTTTACTGCGAACAACCAATCCCAGTGCAGAAGGAGGATTTTTCGAAATACGGATGTGGAAAATGTTAACTAGGTTGCCAGCTACCTATCCCAAACGTTTTTTATTTCTCACATGAAAATACCCTTCAAACCGTAGCTTGTTTCGTGGTAATTCGGGAGAATGGTTGCCATTTCAGTTTATACATACCCATTACATTAATGTAGGTCCACCGGCTGTTACACAGAAGACTGCTGAAACGCTAGCTTAGCTAACTACATCTGCCAACAAGTAGCTTAGCAACGCCGCGAGCTCAAACTTGAAAGATTCACTAAAGTCTCTGGTAGCGATGTGTCGTTCACGAAAGAGTCGGCTCTTTGAACTGGTCGGCTCTTTTGAAACTAGCATAAAGTATATGAGCCGGTTTCCACCTTTTTCATGGAAATATAAAGATTACATTAAAATTAATCAATTTAGATTTATTTTATTATTTCAGTTTTTTAAACAAACATAAAAAAAGATTAAACCTCGCACTACTGCACTAAATAGTAAGGCAGAAAGTAGTGTATAGTTTTAGTAGAGTAGTATGCTTCCTTGGACGTAGCCAATAAAAGCTCTGTTGTCATGGTAACACTTCTTACGTCACAGCTTTTAAGAAGAAGATATGGTTGCCATGCTGTTCCGGTTGATTCCCCTTTAAGTGAATATTGCGCTTCAAAATAACGTCTATGATGTGAGAAAAATAATATTATTTATTTGTTTGTTTGTGTTTCTTTCACATTATACATTACATTGGGTTCAATATTTTGAATGATTATTTATTATAAATATTTATTTTATTATGCATTATTATAATTGATTTTTTATATGAATATCTTTTTTCACATGTATATTAAACTCATCCATCACTTTTAACAAACTTTATATTTTATATAATTTTTAATTCACCCTTTAAATATTGGGACACTTTGTTATAATAATACTTTGGCTCAAAATTGCTCTCACATGATTATTATGAAGTAATTATTGTATTATTTATTTATTTATTTTATCTCGATGTGCCGTTTTTATTTAATCTAATTATATTTTCGACATTATGAATTGTAAACCCGTATTATAAAATACTTTTTTTTTTTAAATACAGAAATATTTTCATTTAGATATTTTTTCTTCTGTTTCTGGGTGACATTAAATGTTTTTTTCTTTCTTTTTAAATGGTAAATTTAAGCACAATTAAACTCTAAACAAATATCTAATGATACCCAACTTCATCTAACCTCACATTAATTAGAGTCAATTATGTTTAATGCATTAAGAAACCCCACAATATTATGATTATGATTAAAATATAATCAATTCTGCAGCTGTACTCTGGATAGTGTTTTTATTACATCACCGATAAACTCTGGAATAATGTAGCAGAGACATGCATTTGTTTAAATCTGGCTAATTCATGTTGATTTGGTCCTTTAACTAATTAAATATACAATTTATGTACATACAGAGTGAATAAAACATGTAGCTTATATAATTAAATACTTTAATATCCTATTGAATTTAGCATTTAACTTTTTTGTACAAAAAAACTAAAATAAAAATAACTTAAATATAAAGCACTGAGATTTCCACAAATAAAAAGTGCTATTTAACTTTGCACTGTAATAATTTGTAATAATTATTAGCACTGTTATTATAATAGTTTGGCTGTTAAATGGTTCACCAATCTGGCAACCCCGAGCAGAGTCAGAGGAGGGGTGCTGCACAATGTCCATCTCAACATGCACAAATAAGACCGTGCTTCTGCTGCTGCTTCATCAGAGCAAAGAAAAAGAAGAAAATGAGCGTGCAGAAGGTGAAGCTCTGTTTGAGAAGACCTCAGGGGTTCCTCAGGGGTGGATGTGTGGCTCGTGGATCTTTCTCATTTATTTATTTTTAATCCAGTGTCTCCTTTCTTAGGCTGAGACTCAGCACATCATTGTGAAAGGGATGAGTCCTCTCCGGCCGTGTGGCTGCTCCTCGATCGTGTCCAATGGATGTGAGTGGCAGCAACATGACCACAGCGGTGGACAACATGTCGACTTCGGCTCTGATCTGGGAAACAGGGACGGCGAGTTCTCTGGCTCCTCGGATCACAGCTGTAAACAGCACATCTGGAGCAACTCCGCTGGAGGTCTCAGAGGGAAGCTCAGTGCTGCGCGGCATAGCCGTGGCCGCTCAGGCTCTCCTCCTGCTGGCCATCTTTCTGCTCTCCAGCTTGGGAAACTCAGCCGTGGTGGTCGTGATCATCAAGCACCGACAGCTCAGGACGGTCACCAACGCGTTCATCATGTCCCTCTCGCTGTCCGACTTCCTCACGGCCGTGCTCTGCCTGCCTTTCTCCTTCATCATGCTGTTCAGTAAGGACGGCACGTGGATGTTCGGTGAGCGCTTCTGCATCGCCAACGGATTCTTCAACACCTGCTTCGGGATCATCTCAACCCTCACCATGACGCTCATCTCCTTCGACCGGTATTATGCTATTGTCAGGCAACCGCAGGAGAAGATCGGGAGGAAGAAGGCCATCCAGCTGCTGGTGGCTGTCTGGCTGTCAGCGGTGATCTTCTCTCTCCCGTGGTATCTCCTCGTACGCACGTCGGAACACCTCGTCATTCACAAGCGTGGATTTTACCACTGCATGTACGTTTTCCACTCGGGGACGTCCCGCATGGGCACGGTGTACAGCGTGTCCTTAATCGTCGTGTGCTACCTCCTTCCGTTTGCGCTTATGTGCTTCTGCCACTACAACATCTGCAAAACAGTGCGTCTCTCCGAGATCCGGGTGCGACCCGTCACCACGTATGCGCACCTGCTCCGGTTCTATAGCGAGATGAGAACGGCTACGACCGTGCTCATCATGATCGTCTTCATCATCTTCTGCTGGGGTCCGTACTGCCTCATGGGGATCGTCACGGCGATCGGAAACTACGCCTTCGATCCAGCCATGGACGCCGTGGCCGTGTGTATGGCGTGGGCCAACGGCGCCATCAACCCACTCATTTACGCAATGAGGAACCCCAACATCTCCATGCTGCTGGGTCGCAGCCGTGAGGAAGGATACAGGACTAGAAACGTCGCTGCGTATCTGTCTGCGCAGACTCGGACACGCAGACGAACAGCGTCACGCTCGCACGCGATACGAGAGCGCTACATAACGGGAACACGTGCTGGTGGAAACAGTCGAGTGTCGTCCTCGAGCCCGGCCAACGGTGGAGAAGTGGCCATGTGGGCGTGCAAGAACCCAGCCGTGTTTTTCTGCACAGATGCGCATGTCGACACGGCCACGGAGCTCGGACGCGAACCAAAACACGACACGGCGAATACCAGTCTCTGATTTGATATTTTGCCCCAACAGCTCGTGTTACTAGGTTTATAAACACGCAGAAGTAGCTGGACTGGCGTTATAAATGACATTTGCATCAATGTTTACGTAATTTGTGCCAAACTAAGTGCCAAACTAGACACCAGGGTGCGTCCGATCGCATCCCAACACTGTGGACGAATCAAGATGGAACATTTTGGCCTACAGCGCTTTAACATGGGGAGAGGCATGGGATGGTCTTAACACTTTTTACTTCTTCTTCTTGATTTTCTATTTTATTTACGTTTCTCTTCATTTAATGCCGCAGTCACACCTGAAATCTTGCAAGAAAAAAAAATCTACTGAATGTGACCAACTTATGTAACTAAACTTAATTAAAAAAGAAAAAAAAAAACATTTTACTTGTTAAACTTCTCTGAACAAAAGCTGGTGTGACTGAGATTTAATTCAAATACTTCCCTCAAAATCCACCATCAGTTTTTTTTTTTTTTACATGTCTGTTATGCAAATGAGACGTATCTATGTCTCTGTGCTGAATAAAAAATGAAGTTATGCGTCTGTGAAGGTGTAGAGAGAAATGAATTATTCGTTCAAATTGAATCCAGTCATATTAAACAGACCCGTATTTGTATTAGAGGTGCGCGGTGGCCAACAAAACCCTACTACATTTCACACTGCAGATTACGTCTTAGGACGTGAAAATCTCATGAATATAGCCAAATATATCTTATAGTCCTAATATTATATCTGATTATTAAAATTGCTTAAACGTGTCTTATTCTATGGGTAGAGATTATTTCTTCTTTTTAGAAAGAAATGCTTGTAATGATCTGCAAATAGAATAAGACATGTTTCAAGCTTGAAATATGTTCATGTCTAGAAATGGGCGCCATCATTTAATTTTTGTTTTACTGTAAAGATTTCAACAGTTGCTCAGCTTGCGTCTAATGAGACAGAAATTTCTGTGTAAGACGGAGAATTGAGTGTGGCCTTATCATATAGCTTGCACTTTAGGAATTTAAACTGTTACAGTGTTATGCCATAATAGTGTTACGCTATTGGAGTGTTACAGCGGTTATAGTGTTACACATTTACAGTGTAACACTATTACAGTGTTACAGTGTTACAGTGTTACAATGTTACACTATTACAGTGTTAAACTCTTATGCTGTTACATTGTAACACTATTACATTGTTACAGTGTAACACTATTACAGTGTTAGTGTTAAACTATTATGCTGTTACAGTGTTACAGAGTTAAACTATTATGCTGTTACACTGTTACAGTGTTAGTGTTAAACTATTATGCTGTTACATTGTTACAGTGTTAAACTATTATGCTTTTACATTGTTACACTATGACAGTGTTACAGTGTAACACTATTACAGTGTTACATTGTTACAGTGTAACACTATTACAGTGTTAGTGTTAAACTATTATGCTGTTACATTGTTACAGTGTTACAGAGTTAAACTATTATGCTGTTACATTGTTACAGTGTTACAGTGTTAAACTATTATGCTGTTACATTGTTCCGGTGTTACAGTGTTAAACTATTATGCTGTTACATTGTTACATTGTTACAGTGTTAAACTATTATGCTGTTACATTGTTACAGTGTTACAGTGTTAAACTATTATGATGTTACAGTGTTACATTGTTACTGTTACACTATTACAGTGTTACAATGTTACAGTGTTACACTCTTACTGTTTTACGCTGTTACAGTGTTACACTATTAAAGTGTTATGGTGTTACACTATTATGCTGTTAGTGTCACAGCATTTTAGTGTTAAACTTTTACAGTGTTATAGTGTTACAGTGTTACTCTACTACAACGTTATGGCGTTAAGGCGTTATGATGTTATGATTCTCCCCGTCTCCCTTCCTCATGTGAAAAAGCGAAGATTTCCTCATTGCACTAAGAAACAAAAGTATAAACGAGAGCTGAATTATTAGCGTATTCATATTTAACTGCGTTTCTTTGATCTTTTTTTATTTGCAAGACACACACACACTTGACATAATATACAAATCATTTGCAGAGGTTTTGTGCACACAAGCATGCACGCTGATCTAAAACAGATGGACACTGCTATTAAAAACATCATAAGGAAACTGTTTACACAATAAAGATGGCTTTTGATCCAGCAGAGTACAAACTGTGTTTATTAATCATCCATGTTCATATTTAATATGTCGGAAACATCAAAGCATGGGCATTTTGGATAAAAAAAATTCAATCAGCCAAAATATGTTGGTGCCGAAAATTTGCGTCCTTGGCTTTCTGCTTGAGCTATGAGCTGCAGATGAAAGTTCACAGGTACACATTTATACACTTAGTGGTTCTTCAGTTGTTCCTCTGGGGTGGGGGGTTGGGGGGGGGTGTTTTCAAAGTTAAATGAATTTAGAAGACTAAGAACTTAATTATCCAATGAACCCTTAAACAACTCCTTTTCTCTGCGAGTGCATCAAGTACCAAGAAGCTAATCATTCAAGTCCTGACAGGTTCTAGATATTAAGAAGAAAATAATGAAAAGTAATGAACACTTACCCAGTTACTACACACCCAGAAAAAAGGGGTTTCTTTGGTGTTGATTAGATAATTAAGGGTTCTACCTAGAACCCGCTCTGAAAGGAATACACTTTCTTGTATGGTTCTACCTAGAACCTTTAAGAGAGGAAAATAAGGAGCAATAATTCGGAATTATTGTTATTAACTTCTGTGGTATTAGTGTAACTGCACACTGATCATATCTGGGAACATTTCACTCTACAGGGCAATAATGTTAGTGGGTCCAAATAATGCTTTTATATATATATATTAAAAAAAAAAAATAGCTGATTTTATTTAATACAGCCAAAAACAGGAAGGATAACAAAAAAAAAACCCTGTCCTTTACATTAAAACCACTTTATTTAAAATTAAGAATCTAATTCAAGCTAAGCAAACAAGGGTTAAAGGGCTGAACAGCGTCACGTTAACATTCCTCTGATTTTACTTCAATACGCAAATCAAATGAGCCCATGGATTAGTTTTATTTTTATTGTATTTTATTTTTTTTCTGTAATCAATTTCACATTGTTTTTAAATAAAAAGGACACTGAGAAAACCCACATACAGATGTACAATTTTACACACACACACACACACACACACAAAAGCATTCAACAGTACCAACAACGCAATCCTAAATCATAAAATCGTGAACTCAAAACCAGAGTGGCATCTTATTAATAAGAGATTATTTACATTTGTACAGATATGAATACACAGTGCGATTACAGTGATATACACAATATACAGTTCATACGGTTTCGCTTTAAATGCAGAGTTTAATCACAGAAACACAGCGTTTGTTGTGTAGAACTTTTACAAAATGTTGCCTCTGAAAACGAAAATGTTTACCTATAAAATTTTTAATTTTGGAATAAATTAACATCAAGTGCATTAATATTATTGTTTTTTTTTTGGTGGTAAATCTTTTTCTTAACTTCTTTGTTAAGACAAAAGCAAATGTAACATTTTAAAACGATGTCGGTTCTGTTGAATTTTTTCACGTCTTCCGATCTTCTCTGAATTAATTTGTATTCATAAAGCTGTGTTTATGTGTATGCGTGTTCTATTCAGCAATCACACTGATAATCTAATGAAAGTCTAATACTTTTACAAATGTTTTGTGTAGAACTATTACAATAAAACGAACAAGCTAGAAAATAAACATAAATTATTATGGGTGAATGAATTGTCTCTGTAGATTTGGGCTTTTGTTAAATAAAGGAAAAGTCTGGCTGAGAACTTTGTCTTAACCTCAAAATTCACTGAGCTGGTGTACAGTGCTAAACTGGTGGCTATAAGCTTTCACTACATGTTAGCCTCATGGCTAATTCAAACTGGGAGCCAAGTTATAAACAGTTGTTCCCTCACCAGCCTGAGAAAGCTTCACCACATTCACAATTCTACACTGCCTTCGTTAAATAACAGCACATTTTATATCTGTTATTGGGCTTAAATGATGTGAGCAAAATTATTTGGCAAGAGGGAGAAGTTTAAAATTTAAAGTGGATTTCACGTTTTGTTGTTGCTGCTGTTGAAATATTCGTTAGTGAGTAAAGACTTCACATGTAAATGAAAACACTTCAAAACACCTGTTTCATCTTGGTGAAGTGTGTGTTAATGAGCTGACTGATATGATAAAACACACCTACACACTCGCTAATGTTTAATGAAATTTTAACCAGCGGGTGTTTGGGTCGCCATTTTGTGTTTGTTCAAAATCACTAATAAGCTGAACGCACACCAACAACGAGACATAACACATTTTGCCACACACAGATAAACCGAGTCAGTCCTTAGTTCAGATTTGAGTTCGTGTGCTTTTTTTTTCCCCCCAGCAAAAAAAATAAAAATAAATCATTATCCATGAAGTTAAAGATGAGAAGGTGCAGTACCTCCACTTCACCACCAGATGGCAGCGTCATCGCAGTTTCCATCCCTAACAGCAGGACGTCCTAGAAGAGTCATTTTTTTATAAGAAAATTCTAGAATATTTTGAGTTCGTTCTAGCAAAAAGCTTATTTATCGTTCATGTGGCACATTTACACATATGAGGCATGTATACTAACCACAATGCACATCAGATTTAACACTGAAAATCCAGCTGAAACGCTACGTATCATATCCATAACATATCCAGCATCCCCGTGTCTCCTGACAGGGTTTTTTTTTTTTTTTTTTTTTTACTGTTTAGGCTAATTTCTTACGCATGGCTAATTATCCGATTACTAGCAGGCCACAACAGTGCAAAGATATACAGTCTTTTTTTCTCTCTCGACTGCCGTGACTTGTTAGAATGAATTCTTCTCTTTTATTTAGCCTTAGCGCTGATTTTCCTCAGAGATTGAGTTTGGTGATCGGTCTCTCTCTGCTTGTCTCGAGGTTCTGAGTGGTTTGTCGTTTGCGGTTGCGTTTCATTTTGCTCATATCTTTGTCGAACACTTCTCCGGAGCGGAGGGCAGAGACGAGGTCGTCAAACTCGCCGTCCTCCTCACAGTTCTCCATCGCTTTACGAGCTTTTCGCTCCTTTTCCCTCTGCTCCTTCCGCTGAGAAACAAAGAGAGAGAGAGAGAGAGAGAGAGAGACAGAGAGAGAACAAGAGACAGAGTAGTATTATAAAGTCATTTCCAGAAAGCTTCACCTCTAATGTTAGCTAACTGGCTAAGCTAATCTGACAAGATCTCTCAGAAAAGCTCTAAATCAAGCCAAAGTATGTACAGAGAAACAGCGTTACTAATAATATTCAGAGGAAAGTATCTAAAGCATGCTCTAAACGTCACTTGAAGTCACCAGATGACGTTGTAGACTACTAGGTGGTGGTGATAGTGTTGTACCTGAGCCTCCAGGAGAGCCCTGCGCTCCTCCTCTTCCTTGCGTTTGCGCATGTTCTCATTGTCCTGTTTGGCTTCAGCGAACGCCTGCAGGAACTGATCGAAAATCCCGAAGAAATCGTCGGGTTGCGTCGAGCTGGGTTCCTCGCCGAACACCTTCACCACCTTCTGGAACTGAAGAAGAAGAAGAGGAGAATAGTGAAGATTTTGAGCAAAGCCCATGGTCAGATACTGCACCCTTGTTAATAACCCTGATTACTATTTAAACTATTACAGTGCCATGTTTCTGTTATGATGAACACGTACATCATGAAATACAAAGCTTACATACTAAGACTTAATGCTTTAAATTATTTACTATGTAGTAATATAGGAGATATTATTCGTGAAAGAAAATATGTATGTTATCTGCTATTAGCCCCACCCCTTTTTTTCTATGATGCTTGATTGGACAATTTAAAGGGAAATATGTTTGCAAGGATCATCAAGTTAAATGGAGTACTTAAAAACAAACAAACAAAAAAACCCTTTAAGACCAGTTAATATATATACATGACTATATACTACAATATAATAAATAAAAAAAAACCTTCAAATTATTCACAAATAAAGAAATATTATTATTCTATACTGAGTCATTCTTACATCATAAAGTTCTCCAGCCAATTCGGGTGAAGGAAAAAAAATATATTCCCCCCTTACTGTCATGTATCAGTGTGAACGTTAGCTTCATCATACTGCTAATCTGCTAACAGGCTAATAGCTAATACAAAGCCTGGTATATAACATGTAAATCAAACAACTGATTGGTGCGTTATGTAATTTGGGTTTAACTAGTCAGAAGAAGATGTATAGATATATAGGTGTAGATATATGGTGCTTCTGGTGAGTGTACAGTAGATAGCGAGTACAGTTGCTAATCTGCTAACAAAGCTAATATGAAGCCTGGCAGGTGACATACATCCAACAACCAATTTTTGCACTTTTTTTTCTCCACTCAGAATACATTTTAAGCTAAACTAAATTGTACGCATTTTGTAGTAAATTATATAAGCGATATATTTTGGCTGCCACACTCGTGGCTCTCGTCAGAACTAAAAACGCTGGATGTAGATGGATAGAATAAAGACCAACAACACAATCTTCCAGGTTTTTTCCTCCGAGTGTAAAATGTCTCTTAACCTCCATTTAAAAAAAAAAACACACCAGTTCTTTCTGTCTTTTTCTCTTTTTTCTCTGACACCCGCTAAAAAAACGCCATAAATCCAAATCTGCACACAAATCTGTTCCATGTGGCTCCTCAACCCGAGAGAGAAGAGTGTGCTTTGAAATGGATCTGTGTGTGTGTGTGACCCGGTTAAGTGTGTGTGTCTTGTGTAAGTCTGAGTGTTTTCAGCAGTTCTAGGAGGAACCCAATAAAGCCGAGTGTGAGCTCCGAGTTGAGATTTACATCCTACAGGCTGTATTTCAGACGCTTTAACGTCCATTCGAAAGCAGCGCGGTCACAGAAGAACGTTTCAAGTTCCACACGTGAGAGCCGTGAGAAAAACACGCACGTCACACACAATTACACGGAACATCTTCAAATCCCCAGTTCGTGACTAATGAGAGACAGACGGAGGATTCATACATACACATACACATCGCAGAACAATTTACTGTTACACTGTGATCTACACACGCTCAGGGAAAAAGGTCAAATCTAGAACCCCTACCTTCTCACGTATTTATCATCCATCCATAATCAGCTCATCATCCATTTTTCGCTACATTTATCCATCCATTTAACTAACCATTCATCCATCTTTCTATCTATCCATCAATACTTCCATCCATTCATCAGTCAGTCTAACAATCTAACAATCTTTCTTTCATCCATGCACCCATTCAACCTTCATCCTGTCAGTCGAACAATCGGTCATCCATCCATCTATCCATCTATCCATCCGTCCATCAATCATCCTGTCAGTCTAACAGTCTAATAATCCATCATTTATCCATCCATCTATCCATCCACCCATCCATCATCCTGTCAGTCTAACAGTCTAACAATCTAGCATTCATCCATCCATCATCCTGTCAGTCTAATAATCTATCATTTATCCATCCATCCATCATCCTGTCAGTCTAACAATCTATCATCCATCCATCATCCTGTGAGTCTAACAATCTATCATCCATCCATCATCCTGTCAGTCTAATAATCTATCATTTATCCATCCATCCATCATCCTGTGTCTAACAATCTATCATCCATCCATCCATCCATCATCCTGTCAGTCTAACAATCTATCATCCATCCACCCATGCATCATCCTGTCAGTCTAAAAATCTATCATCCATCCATCTATCCATCCATCATCCTGTCAGTCTAACAATCTATCATCCATCCATCCATCCATCATCCTGTCAGTCTAACAATCTATCATCCATCCATCCATCCATCCATCATCCTGTCAGTCTAACAATCTATCATCCATTCATCCATCCATTCATCCATCCATCCATCATCCTGTCAGTCTAACAATCTATCATCCATTCATCCATCCATTCATCCTGTCAGTCATCTAACCATCTATCTATCTATCATCTGTCGATTCTTGCATCACCCATTTATACATAATTCAACAACTATTAATCCATCTATCATCCACTCACACACACCATCCCTCTCTCCATCATTCCGTCAGCTCATTAGTGAGTTTTACCGTCTCCTTGGCGTCCTGTAGTGAATCTTCCACCTCAGAGAAGCTGAATCCTGCCACGGTGATGAACTGACTGACCACAGACACGAACTTATCACCTGAGTCTGGGGGACGACTCTTCTGGTACTCCAGCTCCTGCATACACACACACACACACACACACACACACACACACACACACACACACGCACACATAAGCTTTTTACTGTAATAAGCTATCATATTTATATAATCTGTTGTCACTTGGTATGTGTTTTTGTTCAGTTAAGTGATTACTTTGCATGTTTCTGTGATCACAGTTAAGATTGTAAACCAGGGTTTTTAGCAGAATTATTTGTTTAATTAATTTAATGAAAACATTTTTATACGTCTGTCCCTCGGTGTGTTACTCACCGCCTCCACGCTCTTCAGGCCGCTGCGCAGGCTGTTCATGTCTTTCTCCAGTTCTGTCATGCTAAAGGAATGAAATACAGCACACATCAAAAGTGTATGTGTACATGTACGTACATATGTGTGTGTGTGCGTGTGTGTGTGTGTGTTTGTGTTGTGAAAGCACCTACTTGACTTTAGCAGCCTCTGGGACATTCTGCAGGTCCTCATGAAACAGCGCCACCTTGGGATATTTCTGCTCCAGGAGCATTACCAAGTAATGCAGTAGCGTGATGTTCCTACACACACACACAAACACACACACACACACAAAGAGAGAGATCAGAGCTGAACCGTGATGATCTGGGAGGAAGAATGTCAGAAAATTTTTGTGTGCTGCGCTCCTCACTTGTCGGTGCTGGACCTGGTGTCGGGGATCTTATTGAGCGAGGACACTCTGAAGCCGTACGCGTTTCCCCTTTGACCTTTGTTCAGGTAGTTCCCGAGCGCAAGGACGACCTCCAGGAGCTGGCGCAGGTTTCGGCTCTGCAGCACCTCTGTAGACGCCTGACTGAGAGCTGAAAGAAAAAAACACCTCTCTCTCTCACATGGGAACTTTTACTTTAGAATTAAGTCAAATCTGACTGTTTTAATAAGTATTACTACAGCGCTGGCTGGTTTTAGTATAATTAAAAAAGTTATTATATAATGTATAATCTAAAAATAAATGATTCATTTAGTATTATATTTTAGCATAGTTTTATTAATAGTAATATTATTACTATATATTAATTTATACTTATTAAATTAAAAAAATTATTATTATTATTATTATTATTATTATTATTATTATTATTAAGAAGAAGAAGAATCTAGGTTAAAGACTTTACACAATATTTTGATCATTATTTAATCCTTTATCTCACTTATATATAACTGAGGTTATGGTTTAATTGAGTAACTAATTAGTAACTATAAATAATCACAATTATAATAATGAATCATTAAAAGCTGTGAGTAAATATTAATAAGCTGTAATTCTGCTGTAAGCCCCAGTACTCAAACACACCTTCGATTTTTGGCTTGATGTCTGCGACTCTTTCAGCAAACTTCTTTTTAAAGTAGAGCGACTGCAGTCTTTGCTGATAATGATTTATCCTGTGGGTTAGGACAGAAATGTGTTTAATAAATGAACCCAAATAACAAAATCACAAACAGGACAATATCTCACACGAGAAATAGAAGCTCGCTGAACGCAATCCTAAACATCCGCTGTGACCACATTGAGCAAATGGTCATCTAGTTTTAAGACTCGATTTTAAAGAGCAGAACTGTTCGAACGAAATGAGTCTTTTTACTGAAAGATTTATACCAGAATTATGCAAGAACGAAGCTGAATTCAGGATTCCGATGAGTCAGAAGGTGCTGCTGCAAATCACTGGTTTATATTAAATGTGCTCGTTTATATCAATACGTTATCGTTGCTATAGTAACAGCTCATTCACAGGGAGGTGTACAGTGGACGCTCCATATAAATTGTTTTGTTTTTTGAAACGTGTGCAATCAGCGATATGGTGATGTTTTCGGTAAGGAGATGCTTAATGAACATTTGTGGAAGGAGTCTCCAGTGTCAGCGCTTTGTAACAGCACCTGCTCATGTCGTAGAGGAAGCGGTCGGCTTTGGCCATCCTCTCCAGCTCGTGTTTGTGTTCTTCCAGGAGGTCAATGTCACTCTTTTCTGGGACGAACTTCAGCAACTGAGCAACCACACACACACACACACACACACACACACACACACACACACACACACACGCACAAATTAAAATGAATCAAATTAAATTTGCTAGTACATAGCATGTATTCATTTGATATATCACTTCTCATTTGCTTAAAGTAAGCTCAGAGGCATTGTGTGTCTGGCCCCTCCCACTTCTCTTCACCAGTGGTTGCTCCGCCTCTTGGGCCAACTCCCACAGATATGTTAATTGATGTAATTATGTTAAGGCACATGCTGATAAGTGCCATTGTTCTGTGTACTAACATATGATTACCAGTACAACATTACTTCCTGACCATCCATATCATACTGCTGTATCATCATACCCCTAACAGCTTTTCTCACAACATTAGAGACGGTTAAGAGTTAGAAGAGAGAGGGGCTTTTCTCCTTCATAGAGAAAACACACTCAATCTGATCAAAATGTGTAGACGCGAGTCTTTAAACTCCTGCTTTTCTTTCATTCTTTAATTCGAGTTCAGATTCAAGCAGCCCTGAGGTCAGACACCTAATCAATCCTCCCTGCTTTTATATGACCGAGTAATCACACGCCACGTGGTGTGTTTCGCTTTTAAACACGTCTTACTCTTGCATTATTGTCATTCCTTATTCACAATCATTCACAGACTTACAGAGGTAAACACCAAAGCTGATAAATAATGACATCTTTACTAAAGTTTGTGCTCATTTTATGCTCAGATATGTGTATAAATGCCACTACAAACAGTATATCAGTATCGGTTCACGTTAATCACCTGTTCCAGCATGTCTTTGGGAAGGTCCTCCTGCTCGTCCATGGTCATTATGGCCTTCTTAATCTCATCGTTGGATAGCTTTAACCTGCCGTACGATTTTTTTTTATTTGTTTTTAAACATTGATAAAAATGTTAATACAATATCACTGAGCATTAATGTGACATTTTTAACTCTCTCATTCTGTTCAAGCTCCAAGTGACTCAATTTAAATGTTGAATAAAAGGAGAATAATTAACATACTCTTTTTTTTTTCTAAACTTTATCAGTTTGATTCTTCCTTTTTTTTTTTTTACTTCAATCAAATACATAAGCACTTACTGTATAGAAACTAAATGTAAACTAAATATAAACCTTTGGAGCTTTGAGATATATGTATAAAATTCTATCAACGAAATAATTGTTTACTCATGAAAAAAAAAACAACTTTGATTTTATTTTATTATAATCAAAGCCAAGCTGTTAAGCCTTTCAGAGCTTTTTAAACCAAATAAATAAATAACGATATAAAATATAATATAATTACAAATATTAAACATATTAAAACATTATTAATATGATCATTAAATAATTACTATAAATACTAATTACTGTAGTGATTTATTTATATCATTATTATGTATGATATACCGTATATAATTTATTATATACCTTCATTATCTTGATTAAAAGTATAACCTTTTAATCTTTTTTTCACCTATCCTGAAATATGGATGGTGTATGAATAATAATGTGCTGAGCTCCAGACTCACCGTGACAGGAGGATGTTGCAGTTTTGTGCTCGGCGACCGTCGATAACCGACAGCTCCTTCACTTTCTTTGCAGCTGCGTCATCGCCAGACTCCTTCTGCAGAGAGACGTGGTTGCAGTTAAAGTAAATTTGTAAGCTGTGTAAAGTCAAAGATTGCGCAAACGGACTAACTGTGGCACCAAAACACTACGGAAGCACGATTATTCCATAAGAGTCAGAGTCAGAATCAGAGTCAGAGTCGATATCAGAGTCAGTTTTCCATCAATGTTGCATACACACACTTTTCTTGGGGTTGCTATAGCCTAGAGGGTTTTTTTTTTGTCTGTATTTAACACCTCATCTCAAATCATCGGTCTACACCAGAGGTCTTCAAACTGTGGGGATTGCAGGTGAGAGCAGTCTACTTTTTTCATGACAAAAACAGCAGATGAGCCAATCAGCCTTTGCGCAGATTTTTCAAAGTCTCCGATATTAACTGACGCACTCTGAAAGCTCCGCCCCCTTTCCCCCGTCTCGCACTAGTAAGGTTTATCTTGAAAGTTTTCTGTCATGGTGAATAGAGAATGCTTTCTTTCTAATAATGCGCCACTTAGCTAACATTAAACACACACACACACACATATTTTATATATATATATATATATATATATATATATATATATATACATATATATATATATATATATATATATATATATATATTGCAGTTAACACAATTATATAATCGTGAACTATATTTATTAAGAACACCTCAGAAAATTTTTACCTGAAAAAATAGTCAAAACTGTACATTTTGCCCCCAATTATTTCGTTAGCCTCGATAATTATAGAAACAAATTTGTGCCAAAAGTATTGAACGTAACTTTTCAAGAAGCGAACAAGAATATACAGTGAGAAAGAAGAAAAAAACGCTCTGAAAAATTTGACACGGTTTTCAAATAAACAGCGTTCTTTTTTTTTTCCAATAATCTTGGTTTATGAATGCGCTGCCAGAGTTTGTGTTTACGCTTTCAACCTTTACGTTTCTGGCGAACAGCGTGTGGGCGGGGCTTAACAGTTATTTACTCTCATTGGCTAGTGAGATTTGGATCGACAGCTCCAGTGTCTAGCTGAGGAGGAAGAGGAGGAGGAGGAGGATGATGACGGCTACGACACTAACGACACACTGTGCCGCTCCTGAGAGTTCATCTTGGTAATATTGTCGTATAATACTACCCAAACCTCAAATATTAATTATGAACTAATATACTGATTAAGTAGGTAAGTAATTTCCACTAAAAAGTACAAACAAAAAGTTACGCTCAGTACTTTTGGCACAAATTTAATTCCATTGATAATAAAAATAAAAAATAAAAAAACAGGATTGCTTAAAATCCAAACTGAAATATTCAATCTCTTAAACATATATACTTCAACTTAAACATACTGTATATCTTTAATAATATTTCAGATTAAACATTTTATCATTACCTGCTGGGAAAAAAATAAAAAAATCATAAAGTTCCAAAAGACAACAAACCAAACAGAAAATCAACCCTCAGTAAAGTACAACGTATTTAATATTTATAATTACAACACGAGGTATAATATTGTCTAAAATACTAATATAATGTCTAAATACTGATCCGAAATCTGGGATAAAATCAATATAAAAAAAGCTCCAAATCAGAACGAGTTGAACACAAACAACAACTCAAGGACATTATATTTATAAAATGTATAATCAATATGTTTTAATGTTTAAATAACATTAATATTTCATGTTTTTTCTCTCCACTGTTACTGACTACTCTCCAGTGACATACTGTGCGTGTGCGTGTGTGTGTGTGTGTGTGTGTGTCTTAAACACACCAGCTGTCTTGTATTACCTCGACAATAAGTCTCCCATATTGTGGCTAATAAAAACGAAATGACATGCCTCTATAAACCTGAGGCCATACACACACACACACACACACACACACGCGCATCTGGGTAACAGACTGGAATAACGTGAGTGTTTCTCCTAGCAGAGTTGTGTTTTTTATTTTACCGTTTTATTTTTATCAGAAACGTCTGCTGTTTGCATGGAAAATGAATGAGATAATTGCTAACAGAAATGTTAAAGCGGTCAGCACATGCACGCATCATGATGGTATTTTCAAGGCTGTAAAATAGTTCCAAGAGAATTCCAAGACAATTCAGAGATTGAGCTCCGTGACTTCAGTCGTACCTGCTGTCTCTGGTAGGCTGAAAACGTCTTCTCTATGTCCTCCAGGTCCAGAACTTTAAAAACTCTGATATCGTCCAGCTCCGTCCACAAGGTTCCTTCTAGCTTGTTCTACAGGACACAAACACAACAACACGTCCTGTGAGCACTGGGTTCTGGAAAGGTTCCACTGAAAGCAATATTATTATTATTATTAATAATAATAATAATAATAACAACAATAATAATAATAATAATAATAATACACTGGTTTAATTAATCAATTTTACATTTCTCCCAACGTCAAATACATCTAAAGCACATATTTCACATTCCTTCATTTCAGGAATGCTGTCAGGTGGAATTGATCAATTAAGTGGACCCTGAAGTCAGGTGTAAATTGAGCAGAGAGATTTTTTTTCTACCAAGGTTAATTAAGTTTTAAAATTAAAATGGATAAAAAGGAATCTATAAAGGCAAAGAGCCTTCCTGCAAAAGCTTAAAGGCAGTCGGAACCTGCAAACAAAATGGAAAGGAAAAAAGGAACAAAAGAATTTAGTTGGAAACTGTAAAAGTGTCAGTCTCGATATCAGAGTCAGTGTTGATATTAAAGGTAGTGTCAGTGTCGATATCAGAGTCAGTGTTGATATTAAAGGTAGTGTCATTGTCGATATCAGAGTCAGTGTTGATATTAAAGGTAGTGTCAGTGTCGATATCAGAGTCAGTGTTGATATTAAAGGTAGTGTCATTGTCAATATCAGAGTCAGTGCTGATGTTAAAGGTAGTGTCATTGTCGATATCAGAGTCAGTGTTGATATTAAAGGTAGTGTCATTGTCAATATCAGAATCAGTGTTGATATTAAAGGTAGTGTCATTGTCAATATCAGTGTCAGTGTTGATATTAAAGGTAGTGTCATTGTCAATATCAGAGTCAGTGTTGATATTAAAGGTAGTGTCAGTGTCGATATCAGAGTCAGTGTTGATATTAAAGGTAGTGTCATTGTCAATATCAGAGTCAGTGCTGATGTTAAAGGTAGTGTCATTGTCGATATCAGAGTCAGTGTTGATATTAAAGGTAGTGTCATTGTCAATATCAGTGTCAGTGTTGATATTAAAGGTAGTGTCATTGTCAATATCAGAATCAGTGTTGATATTAAAGGTAGTGTCAGTGTCGATATCAGAGTCAGTGTTGATATTAAAGGTAGTGTCAGTGTCGATATCAGAGTCAGTGTTGATATTAAAGGTAGTGTCATTGTCAATATCAGAGTCAGTGTTGATATTAAAGGTAGTGTCATTGTCGATATCAGAGTCAGTGTTGATATTAAAGGTAGTGTCATTGTCAATATCAGTGTCAGTGTTGATATTAAAGGTAGTGTCATTGTCAATATCAGAGTCAGTGTCAATATTAAAGGTAGTGTCATTGTCAATATTTGAGTCAGTGTTGATATTAAAGGTAGTGTCAGTGTCGATATCAGAGTCAGTGTTGATATTAAAGGTAGTGTCATTGTCAATATCAGAATCAGTGTTGATATTAAAGGTAGTGTCATTGTCAATATCAGTGTCAGTGTTGATATTAAAGGTAGTGTCATTGTCAATATCAGAATCAGTGTTGATATTAAAGGTAGTGTCAGTGTCGATATCAGAGTCAGTGTTGATATTAAAGGTAGTGTCAGTGTCGATATCAGAGTCAGTGTTGATATTAAAGGTAGTGTCATTGTCAATATCAGAGTCAGTGTCAATATTAAAGGTACTGTCATTGTCAATATTTGAGTCAGTGTCAATATCAGAGTCAGTGTCGATATCAGAATCAGAGTCAGTGTCGATATCGGAGTCAGTGTCAATATCAGTCAGAGTGGATATCAGAGTCAGTGTCAGTGTTGATTGAGACAGTGTCGATATCAGAGGCAGAGTCCGTATCGATATCAGAGTCAATGTCGATATCAGAGTCAGAGTCGATATCAGAGTCAGTGTCAGTGTTGATTGAGTCAGTGTCAATATCAGAGTCAGTGTCGATATTAGAATCAGAGTCAGTGTCAATATCAGTCAGCGTGGATATCAGAGTCAGTGTCAGTGCTAATTGAGACAGTGTCGATATCAGAGTCAGAGTCGATATCAGAGTCAGTGTCAGTGCTGATTGAGACAGTGTCGATATCAGAGTCAGTGTCGATATCAGAATCAGAGTCAGTGTCAATATCAGAGTCAGTGTCAATATCAGTGTCAGTGTCAGTGTTGATTAAGTCAGTGTCGATATCAGAGTCAGTGTTGATATCAGAATCAGAGTCATTGTCAATATCAGAGTCAGTGTCAATATTAAAGGTACTGTCATTGCCAATATTTGAGTCAGTGTCAATATCAGAGTCAGTGTCGATATCAGAATCAGAGTCAGTGTCGATATCGGAGTCAGTGTCAATATCAGTCAGAGTGGATATCAGAGTCAGTGTCAGTGTTGATTGAGACAGTGTCGATATCAGAGGCAGAGTCCATATCGATATCAGAGTCAATGTCGATATCAGAGTCAGAGTCGATATCAGAGTCAGTGTCAGTGTTGATTGAGTCAGTGTCAATATCAGAGTCAGTGTCGATATTAGAATCAGAGTCAGTGTCAATATCAGTCAGCGTGGATATCAGAGTCAGTGTCAGTGCTAATTGAGACAGTGTCGATATCAGAGTCAGAGTCGATATCAGAGTCAGTGTCAGTGCTGATTGAGACAGTGTCGATATCAGAGTCAGTGTCGATATCAGAATCAGAGTCAGTGTCAATATCAGAGTCAGTGTCAATATCAGTGTCAGTGTCAGTGTTGATTAAGTCAGAGTCCATATCAGAGTCAGTGTCGATATCAGAATCAGAGTCAGTGTCGATATCAGAGTCAGTGTCATATCAGTCAGAGTGGATATCAGAGTCAGTGTCAGTGTTGATTGAGTCAGTGTCGATATCAGAATCAGAGTCGATATCAGAGTCAGTGTCGATATCAGAGTCGGTGTTCATTGAGTCAGTGTCGATATCAGAATCAGTGTCAGTGTTGATATAAGTCAGCGTACACCATTGTGACTCACCTCATTAAGTTTGGCCCAGTTGAAGCTTTTAAGTGGATTCGAAGGTTGAGGAATGTCCTTCTTCTTCTGCGCTGATCCAGGAGAACCGAACAGAAGTCCAGAAAGAGGAGGAGGAGCTCCTGGAGGAGGAGGAGGAGGTGGAGGAGGAGGAATCCCACCTGGAGCAGGAGGAGGAGGAGGAGGAGGCGGAGCGAGACCTCCTGCTGAAGGTGAAGGAGCAGAGGGAGCACCAGGAGCTTCAGGAATGTGACCAGGGGCTCCAGGAACAACTGCCCTCTAGAGGAGAGGAACACATCGAGCAAGCATATTTAACGTGTGTTTTAATATGTATATATACATATTGTTGTTTTGGGGGGTTTTTTTGTGTGTGTGTGTGTGTGTGTGTGTTGTGCGTACAGTACTGAGCTCGTGAAGCTGAGCCATGAGTGAAGCCACTTGCTGTTTGGTGAGTTTATGTTCGTTGTTCTCCTTCTCCAGTTTCTCCTTCATCTTACTGAGCGTCTGCATCATCTCCTCTTTCTCCTGCGCCTTCACCTCACACTCTCGCTCCTTCTTCTCCAGCTTCTGCTGCACCTCGCTATGATCTGCACACAGACAATCCGTCATTTACTGACTGTCTGTGATGCACTTTTAACAGCATGCAGAAAAAAAGGATTCCTCAAGAGATATAGTTTGTACAGTTAGTCTCTGAAAGGAAACTCTCACGGTGCTGTTGACGAAAATTGACTAAAAGGGTGCCAATAGTTGTTGCACAACTATATTTAACAAAGTTTATATATATATATATATATATATATATATATATATATATATATATATATATATAAAACGGTGTTGTGTTTGCAACTGTTTGATGTCCATGACAGCAGCGTATTTGTATGATTTTTTTTAACAAAAGATCAAAAGGTTAAATAATAAAGACACATTTTCACAGCCTTCTTTGCTCATATTTACCAAGGTTGCCAATATTAGTAAAGGGCACTGTATTTGACTATTATTTAACTAATGCATCAAAAATTTTAAACCCTTTTTTTTTACCTTTGTAAAACAAAAACATTTAGTCAAATGCGCTTCTAAACTAAAATAAATCTGCAAAGTCTGTAATTTAAAATAATCTTTAACCTAAAATACGTAGAGCTATTTGATGGGAAGTTAAACAAACAAACAAACAAACAAACAAACAAACAAACAAATAAAGTATATTATTTAAAAGGAAAATATGTTTGGTTTTTAGATTATATGCTAGATAAATCCTCTGCTGTTTCCCCCACCGCAATCAAGACAAAATACAGATGTGTAAACACGATCCTTTGATGTGTGTAAACAGCTGCTTCAAAAGGGACCGAATCGATGCTCGGGACTTAGAAATCAGGGTCAGTGCACATCGGAGCGAAGGTCACAGCGGACGCGTATACGTTACCTTTCCTCATCTTTTCCGCCTGCTCTTTCCACTGTTTCACCTCATTCTCATTCACCAACCTGTCAGTGTTTACACAGAAGGAGAAAAGAGAAAAAAAAGAAAGAAAGAAAGAAAGAATAAAAGAAAGAAATATCTCAGCAAGTGAAAGAAAATTCGATTACAGATTATTTAGGTGAAACAAAAACGTTTATTAAGCATATTTCTAGAGATTCTATTTTTTTTATTCCTTTTTTATTGGTAACATTATACTTTTATCTAGAAAAATTATTTGCCAATTAAATAAATTTTTAAATAAATTGTTTTCTTTTGGGAAATAATGATGCTTTTTCTTTCTTGAAATTTGTAAAATAATTTGCCAACAAAACAAAAACAAAAAAACAATTTCAAGCTTTATATTATTTTTTTTCCCCTTTAAAAAAAAAAAATTAATGGTATTTTTCTATTGGCAAGTAATAATGATTCTTTCTAGAAACTAAAGCTTGACATTCTCTCAATTATTTGCCAATTAAACAAATTGAAATAACTGTTTTTAAACTTCAATTTGTCTTTTTCATTTGGTAGATAATTCAGTTTGCCCTTTGCTTTTTTGTTGTTTTTTTTAATTGTATTTGTTTTATTTGTTTGTTTGTTTTTTTTGTTTTTTTTTTTTACAAATAAATCCTTGATATTAGCAAAACTATTTGAAAGTAAAACAAAACAATTTCAAGCTTGAAATCATTTTTTTTTCTTACTGTTTTTAAATTAGTCAGTGCCTTTTGGCAAATAATGATCAAATTTGTCAAATTATTTGCCAATAAAACAAACAATTTCTAGCTTAAAATGCAGAAATGATAATATAATATAATAATAAATGATATTAGCTTAATACGATTATTAATGTCATTTTTGTGCAGTATATGAATTGATAAAACTTCAGGAAGAATAAGATGAAGGGCAGGAATACACTTGGACTCCGTGTTACTCACATTCTCACCACGTTCTTTACATTGAAGTTCTCCAGAGGCGCGACATCGGGGTCGTGACCTTTATCAGTCTGTAGGACAATCTGCTGGACGATTCGGTCAAGGAGGAGCCAGTAGTGCACCGTGTTCCCACTCCGCTTATCTGCAAAGAGAGAAATGACTCTCTTTATAATGATGACACATTTATTATTGTTATTATTATTATTGTTGTTATTATTATTGTTGTTGTTGTTTTTGTGATGATTGCTCACAGGGCATGTGGAGGCAGTGCTGGAGGATGGAGATAAAGTGTGGAAATGCCTCGGTGTGGTTGATCCTCTTACGGATGAGCTCAAACACCTGCGAGGCGCTCTTAGTGTCGATATGAACCTAAAGAGACCGAAGACATGATCCGTAACACGTGATCAGATCTTCGGAAAGAAAAAAAGTGAAAAATGATTCAGTCAAAAAGTAAACTTGCATTCTCAAAGCGCTTGGCCAACTCCAGCTCGTCTTCATTTCTCTTCATTTCGAAGTAGTCCAGATGCCTAGAAACACAAAAAAAAAAGTCGACTCGTCATTACACTGTCGTGGAAATACAGAAAAATACGGTTTTATTATCTGAGGTTCATGTATAAAAAAAAACAAAAAAAACAACTAATTTTCAGCTTTTATTATTACAGAAATATTTGTGTGTAAATATAGGTAAATTATTTTGGATTTGCAGACAGGAAACCCAGATCTCACCTGTCCAGCGTCTCGTTCTCATGGCTCCGGAGTTTGTCGATGACCGGTTGGATTCCCAGCATGAGGAACTCGTAACGTAAGTGAATCCTGAAGTCCAGACTCGACTGCAGGTGAAATATTCACTCTGATTTATTCTGATTTCTGTTTCACTTCCTGTATAACAAACACACACACACACACACACACACACACAGCCTCACCTCTCCAGCTCCCCGACTGAGCACAGCGTTAATGAAGAACATGATGGCCGTCTTCAGGTTCACCTCGTCTCTGTAACGGCCCGTACTCCTGTCCAACTCGTTCACCAGGGACTGAGAGAGGACGAGACGAGCACAAACACACTCGTGTTACAATCAGACCTCAATTTTTATTTATTTATTTATTTATTTATTAATTATTCATTAAACATCGGCCAGAACTCCGAAGTCATCAAACACGTTTAAAAACAATAATAATGAATGAAAGAAAATAAGAACAGATAAAAGGCGGGGGGAAAACAAAGCAAATAGTGAAGAAAGAAAGAAAGAAAGAAAGAAAGAAAGAAAGAATGATCAAAAAGAAAAGAAAAATAATTAAAAAGATTCAAAGAAAGAAAGAAAGAAAATATAGAAAAGGAAAAGAAAAAAGAAAAAGGAAGAAGACAGAAAGAAGAAGAAAAGAAATAGCAAAGAACAACAAAGCAACAAAAAGTAAAGCAAGAAAAGAAAAAGAGAAAATAGAAAAAACAGATAGTCAAGAAAGAAAGAAAAAGAAAAGAGAAGAGAAAAGAAGAAAGAAAGAATGCACAGCAATCAAATAAAAATATAAGCCTGATATAAGTCAGTGCACACATTATGATAGTGTATTAAAAAAATAGATTGCAGTTTATAACTTGTAATGATTTAAAAATAGAAAAAAGTTGTTTATTTAAATTGTTGATTTTCTGGTCCGGGGTATTTAGTGGTATGTGGTAAGCCAGTAAAACTCTCTCCTGGTGGTGTGCAGATTTACACAGTGAGTGATTTGGGACGCGGCCCAGCATCCTGCTCCGTGTCTCACCTGGAAGCGCGTCCTCTCGCTGGCGTATTTCTGGAAGTGCATCATGGCCTCCAGGACTTTGCGGTGGCCGCCGGGGACGAGACACACGGCACCCAGGATCTCCAGCACGGCCACTTTGGTGCGGATGTTCTCGGTGCCGAGGCTCTGAGCGATGATGTTGATGCCCTCGGGGTGAGTGAGGACGTGGGCGCGGCCCTGAGAGTTGTTCATCAGAGCCTTGAAGCAGCCGATCAGCGAGGTGTGGATCTCAGACTCGCTCGTATCGTACTCCATGTTCTTCAGGAAGTTCAGCAGACACGTCAGGCCGTCCTGATCGATGAAGCGGGTCACAAAACTGCAACGTGGAGAGCAGAGTCGATTTATTTACGAAAAACTCACCGTTTAACACGTTTACATCTAGAATACAGTAGCGTTTTACCGGCGTGCGCATGTTTCTTTCTTCTCATTTTATACCTCATCATACGTTACTGCAAAATACCACGTGTTCTAATGAGCACAGAAAGTGTGTCAGAAGAAAAGAGAGCATGCAAGAAAGAAAGAAAAAAAAGAGAAGAGAAAGAAAAAAAAGAAGAGAATAGAAAAAGAAAATTAGAAAGAAAGAAGAGAAGAGAAAGAAAAAGAAAGAATGAAAGAAGATAAAAGAAGAGAAGAGAAAAACAGAAATAAGAGAAGAGAGAAAGAAAGAAAGAACAAAGAAAGAAGAGAAAAAGAATGAAGGAAAGAAGAGAAGAGAAGACAAGAGAAAAAGAGAAAGAAAGAAAAAATACAAGGAAAGAAGAGAAAAAGAATGAAAGAAAGAAGAGAAAAGAAGAGAAAGAAGAAAGAAAGAAAGAAAAAACCAAGAAAGAAGAGAAAAAGAATGAAAGAAAGAAGAGATGAGAAAATGCAAGTAAGAAAAAAGAAATAGAGAAGAGAAAAGGAAAGAAAGAATAGAAGAGAGAAAGAAAAAAGAAAGAAGATAAAATAAAAAAGAAAGAAAGAAGATGAAAGAAAGAAAGGAAGAAAGAGAGAGAGAAGAGAAGAGAAAAAAGAAAGAAATGAAGAGAAGAGAAAGAAAAAAGAAAGAACGAAAGAAGATAAAAGAAGAGAAAAACATAGAAATAAGAAAAAAGAGAAACAAATAAAGAACAAAGAAAGAAGAGAAAAAGAATGAAAGAAAGAAGAGAAGAGATCAGAAAGAAAAAAGAAAGAAGAGAAAAGAAGACATAAGAAAAAGAGAAAAAGAAAAAATACAAAGAAAGACGAGAAAAAGAATGAAAGAAAGAAGAGAAAGAAAAAAGAAAGAACGAAAGAAGATAAGAGAAGAGAAAAACAAAGAAATAAGAAAATAGAAAGAAGAGAAAAAGAATGAAAGAAAGAAGAGATGCGATGAGAAAATGCAAGTAAAAAAAGAAAGAGAAAAGGAAAGAAAGAAGAGAAGAAAGAAAGAAAAAAGAAAGAACGAACAAAATAAATTCGATAAAATGAAAAAAGAAAGAAAGAAGAGAAGATGAAAGAAAGAAAGGAAGAAAGAGAGAAAAGAGAGAGAGAGAGAGAAGAGAAAATGAAAAAGAAAAGAAAGAAGAGAAGAGGGGAAAAAGAAAGAAAGGAAAAAAGAAATAAAGATAGAAAGAAGAGCAGAGAAGAGAGGAGAAGAGAAAAGTGTGTGTGTGTGTGTGTGTGTGTGTGTGTGTGTGTGTGTGCGCCTGTACCTCATGGGTTGTGTCCTCAACGCTGTCTTTAAACCCTGGATGGATTTGTTCCTCTCCTCTTCTTCCTCCTTCTCCAGAGCCAGGACCGTCTTCCTCTGAGCAGCAGCACCAGCGCACAGTAGTGTTTATTATATAACATTACATACACTCAATATCATTCATCCACAACACGTTAATACACACTGGACATGTGTTATAATCTCTGTGAGTCGGTTATCTGTCTAAAGCAGATGTTATATCATTTAAATATATATATATACACAATATGTTTTTTTAACCTAATGATCCTTCATTTACACACAGCTTTTATATAAACACTGTAAAATGAATGCTGAAAACAAATTTATGAACAAACTCCTGTGTGTGTGTGTGTGTGTGTGTGTGTGTCTCACAGCGGCCATGGAGTTAATCTGGTCGATGTAATAGTCGGGCCAACTCATCGCTCCTTTATTCTCCTCCTGTTCCTGAACGATCATCAGAAAGAAAACGCGTTTGATTGATAAACGTATTGATCATTTCTGTAAAACTGCTTTAATAACGAAAGCGAAAAAAACACAGGCCACTTACATCCACCTCCACACAGAGACATGATTCAGTCCACACATTAAACATACAGTCAGACAACTAATAACAAATACAGGAGCTTCAATCGCCTGTTCTAAAGTGCAATAAGCAATTAGTTAGAAGAAAGAAAGAAAGAAAAGAGAGAGGTGAAATAAAACTTTCCCGAATATTAATCTGCGTTTCAATTTAATTTGATATTCAACGTACGCGCGTCACGTGGAAACGTATGTCCCTTGGTCAGAAGGACGGGGCGGACATTTTTAATCCCGTTACACGTGTAGAGACATCAAAGCCACATGGCACTGAAATCAGTCCAAACTGTTAACAGACGGCGCGAAAGCTCTGCGTTTAATCCTCACACTGATTTTGATGTTGGAAAGAGAAGAAGCAGGTTTACATTTTCCCCACAGCGCCATTCAAACTTTCCAAATAAACCCGAGGATAAAATATTGGCCAGATCAAAAGATTAAACGCTTTGATCATTTAAATTGAACGAACAAAACCAAATAATAAAGTTTAAAAAAGAAAAAAAATAAATCCTCTTGACCTCATTTATAAGAATACACACGACGTTAGACTGTTATAACACCGAGTAAAGTGTTTATAATGTATATTGTGTATCGGATATACTCGGAGTTCTGGCTTGTCACGTAGGCCAGTAAAACACTTCTTTCACTCTTTATCTCTTTTCCTCACGCTCTCCCTTTCACCTCCTCTTTATATCAGTCTCTCGCGCCTTTCTTTCTTTCCTTTTTCTTCAGTGAACTATTTGTGTCGTTCTACCTTCTTCGTTTTAGTTAATTATCTTTTGCTCACTTTCTTCTCATTTCTTTTCTCTCTCCATATCTCTTGCACTTTCGCGCTCTTCCTTTGATCAGATCTCGCTCACGTTCCCATTCCTCATCTCTTTTCAGCTCCTGTTTTCCTTGTTCCTGACCTGCTTGTCTCTTTCAGTCAGTTTCCCCCCATTCGTACACTTTCACTTTCTTTCTCTCTCTCTCTCTCTCTCTCTCTCTCTCTCACTTTTTCACACAAAGCATGTAGTAGGAGACCTGTCACTCTTACCATCTTCTTGCTGCAGTATATCTGCCATTTTTTCTCAGCAGGGAGAGCGAACATGGCCGCTCTGTGTGTATCAGTGAGGTCCAGTTCATCCTGATGGAGGAAACACAAAAAACACCAACTCAATGAGTTAAATATATATATATTTAAAAAAAAAAAAAAAAAAAAACTAAACAAAATACAGAATATAAACATTGAAGACTCAAAGTAAACTCAAATAGTCGTGTGTTTACATTAGAGGTGTTCATTGGACTGTTTGGAGATATTTTAGATCACAAATTTACAAATTATTTATTTATTTATTGGTTTTATTTATCCGTCTTATTGAATGAAACGCCCTGGTTGAGGACGTGGGCGTGGCTAAATGTCAGCGTTGATATTCGAGTCAAATTTACAGATTATGTATTTATTTATTGGTTTTATTTATTCGTCTTATTGAATGAAACGACCTTGTTCAGGAAGTGGGCGTGGCTAAATGTCAGCGTTGATATTCGAGTCAAATTTACAGATTACAAACGAGTTAAGTTGATGATGATTATGCTCCAGTGATCCAAAAATAATGTTTCTGCAATGTTCTAAAAACCTTTGCTGCTGGTATTCTGACACACCGTTTCCAGCTAGACAAAAAATTTAAATAAAAAAATTTACGGAAATGCTTTAAAATTCGCACAAGAAAAAAAATGTTGCAGGAATGCTTAAAAGAAAACTTTCTGCAAACAAGAAAAACACCTGACAGTCTGAATGTTCTTGGAAATAAAGGTATCTGTTAAAGTAACTGCAAGGCTGAGAAAGTCTAAAATAGACACAAAGACACAGAGGCATGTACTGTACACGCTCCCAAACACCTGCACGTGCAAATCTGGTTGTGATGACGGCGTCATACTGAGGATGACACAGCTCTCTGCTTCACGTTGGTGTAAATTTATATACCATAATATTGTCACTGTTTGAAAGTTGAGACTCGATTTGAAACAAAACTGTCTAAAAACAGTACAAACTGAGTGTTTGACCGCCGAGTAATGTCCATTTCATTGCCATTTCTGACACAAAAGCATAGAATGTGTTATGTTATTCTTGCTATGATCTCAAACTAAATGAAAAAATTGTATGGAAATTCGAATCTCGACGCATTTCTCAACGCAGTTCGATTCATGCTATCATTCTTCCTTATTCATTGTGACCAGTGAGCATAGCGACACTGTAAAACATGACCAGCAGCTGAAGTTCAGCAACTCTACGGAAGAAAGAAACAACGCGCGAGTGGATTTTAAAACGAGGCAAACGGCTGCTTGTAAGTGAGAAGCAACAGATTTCTCCTAAACACGTTTAATAGTGTTTACTGAAAACTCACCAGAGATGCATTAGGCATGGAGAATAAATGATCAACACCCATTTTCACCCAAATGTGCCACAAAAGCAGAAATATCACAAGAAAATTTACTAATATTCACTAAATGTATTTTTTAAAATCCATTAGTATTTCATTAAAATCTATGGTTTGGTCTTTTAACTTTGTGAAGGCACTGTACACTAATAAGATTAAAGTTATTTTGCTCAGGATTTTGGTGTTTGCGGTACAAGTTAATTTGCTACTGAGGCTAATCAGGGTTGAGCCTGGCCAGTACCTGGATGGGAGACATCCACGGGAAAACTAAGGTTGCTGCGGGAAGTGGTATTAGTATAGCCAGCAGGGGGCGCTCACTCTGTGGTCTGGTTACAGAACGTAGTGACCATTGCAGAAAGGATAAATAAAGATCAAATCAAAACTGTATTTTTATAGCTGCCCGAGCCAGGCAGTGAAAAAGCAGAATTAGACGAATACACACCACCAGCTCGGAGAACATGGCGTCCAGCTCCTCGGCGGGAGGTAGGGGCAGCCTGGGCTCCATGGCGTGCACCATGTGATTGGTGTCGTGGCTGATCCTGTAGGTGATCTCAGGCTGCTCGCTTCTCTTAAAGCAGCACAGGATGGAGGTCCAGCCACGAGAAGACTGTTTAGTCGGAGTCATTGCTGCGTCACAATACAGCTACAGCCAGATGCTGGAGGTCAAACACACACAAGGTTAGGTCAACACTTTACTTGGGCTTTAACATACCCGTCAAGTTCACATCAGCAAGTCCGGATGTGTTATGACTGTCACCATACTCAAATACACTCCTATAGGAAATGTACACTCCAGTGGTCATGCTCAAGGGGCCACACACAAATATATTCCACTATACTGAAGTAAATATACTACCCAGAGGTCATATTCAAAGAATCTACATTATCCTACAGTTAATTTACACTCCAAGGGTCACACTGAAATACACTCTTCTGTGCCATAGTACAATAAATATACTACTCCGTGGTCATGTTCAAACACTACAGTACAGGACATTTACACACTAGAGACCATGATTAAATACACTACACTAACACTATATGAAGGCATGGATTAAACTAACAAAAACAGTTCATTCACCAGTCTGTCTGTTGATATAGAAGGAAGAATAAAAGTAAGTGACAAGCCAGATAGTTCTTCCTGAATAGTAGGAATGTTCTTGATTTGAGAATGAATGGACTATTGTTATTGTTTACACATCGGCGACAAGTGAAAACGTGCGAGTGTTTAAACAATCGAATGACTTTTCAATGTTTATATGAACTCCATGAGAAATTCTTCCTCTTCCATCCAAAGTAGGCGGGGCTTATATTGGGTCACTTGGTTTTACTTTCTATACGAGCTAGCATGCTACATATGCTATAGCCCTGCTGCTAGCTTGTCCCGTGTGAAAAATAGGTATATTATAGCTACACAGACGACACCCTGATTTACAGATGTACAGCCAGTCAAATGTTTGTACACCCCTGCTCATAGAAAGTTTACTATTTTCTACCATTTTAAAATAATAGTTAAGACATTAACACTATGAAATAACATATGGACCACACATATGGGTATCAACTGAGCTCTTCATCCTAAATTCTAAATAAAAACCTACTTATTGGAGGAAACAGTTTAACTGTAAGGAAAAAAAACGACTTATTAAAATGATTCAAACATGTACAGACCTGGGCCTTAACAATGTTTACAGATCTATTTACAGCTGTCTTAGGAACACATTTCAAGTTTTCACAGACCTTTTTCATAATAAAAATACATTATAATTATACAGTGGTTTATTCTTTAAATATCATAATTGCATATCAATCTTCAGTGATTGTTAAGGAAAAACTGGAAGCTTCAGAAGCTTCGTGCTGTGTGTGTAAGACACGGATCTGCTGCTGAAAGCCGATTCAGTCATTCCCAGATGGGCGAGACATGTCCTTGCTCACAAGGCTGGAACACAATGTCTCCACAAACAATAAAGCGCCAGGCCATGACCCAGAGAAGGTCAGTGAGTCAACTAAACACCACGCAGAAGATATCACACAAAAACAGCAATAATTATAACGGTTTCTCTCTGCATACAATAGACACACAGTACAGGTATTTCCCAGGAATGACATTTTCCGAAATTGTAACTGTGTCGCCCAAAACCCCAAACTACAGAAGCCTCATTGTTTTCATGTGGGAAACAAGTTACCTTACAAAGACCATCAGAAGTGAATGAAAGCAAACAGCACAGCGAGTGGTTTAAACAAAATGAACATTGACCAAACATGGACGTTTTGTATATTAAGAGGTGTGCCAAGAATGCCCAATAATAGACATGCACGTTATTCTCAGGTCCATCGCTGCTCCGTGGCACGGATCAGAACAGCAGATTAGAAATTATCCGCCTGTAAACAAGGCCACATTTCCATTTCTATTCACTCGTTCAGCTGGTACTTTTAGTCAGTGAGTGTTATAAATGAGACCGAACGTAAAGTGGAGAGCTGAGTCACTGAGGGTTAAAAGCCCAACAGCGCAATGCAGGAAGTTAAACAAAACCTGGAGCATCACAAAAGACTGATTTATGCACGTTGTTAACAACACGTACACCATGCAGGTAGGTGGGAATGCACCTGTAAATGTGTGTGTGTGTGTGTGTGTGTGTGTGTGTGTGTCTGGGCCCAGACATATCCCAGCATCCCACACCCAGCGCTTATAGGGTGTGTAGCATGTGTGTTTCTGTTTTCTATATGTTGTTTTCTTTACACCCCACCCTCATTCTGATTCACGTCTACTTACGACCTCACCTACACTAATACACAATCACACACACTCACACACTCTCACACACACACTGAATAGTGTCTGCTGAGTATGCTGTTGATCTGGTGGCAAACATCATAAACAAAAATTAATAGAAGGTCTTAATAGAAGGCATACATATTCGACTAGAATATCGACACTTATTTACACATTTAGCCACGCCCACTTCCTGAACCGGGGCGTTTCATTCAACAAGACGGACAAATGAAACCAATAAATAATAAATATATAAATAAATAAACAAATGTACTACAAAGAAACGTTCAAAAGTATGATTTTTAACTGATAGTGGCAATTTTTCGATTTTCACGGACATTCCACACCCTGAAATGTAACCGTAAATGGATAAAATGTACGGTACTTGATTAATAAAAACCTTTATCATTGGCAAACTGCTGTGATATAAGAGGAATAAAACACTTGGGGGCGTGCTGTTATAGGAAAAGAATCAACTTTGTAGTGGTAACAGTAACGCTGCTTCATCACAGCACCCAGTTGTTGATTATTTTCCTCTAACAGCACGTCCCCAAGTGTTTTATTCCAGACATCTGACATGAACAAAGACAGGATGTGAAGTGTTCGAATCAAAGTTTTGGTTTGATGTGATTTCCACAAGCACAACACAAAAACCTACGCAAGGTTACGCCTATGTCGGTCTCTCTCCCTCTCTCCGTCACACGCAGACACACACAAATTGACTTTATCTCCACCATCAGTGTATCTTTATTATGATTTTCATCGTATAACAGGTTGAGCAGCAACTCTCTGACCCTCATTCACATTATATCTCTCAGATCGCCAGTTTCATTCACATGCAGGTGTTTTTATGCTAATGAGACATTCCAGCTTTTCTTCACCTGGCCATAAAATCATTCAATAGTTTTGTTCAAAAAAACATTGTTGTAAAAAAAAACAAAAAAACAACCTTCATGTAAGGGCACCTTGTTAAAAGAGCTGGTGTTAGTTGTGATTAGTCCACATTTATAGCATAATTATTTCACTTATCTTGTTAAATAAATTTCGTTATAAATAATTTGCCTTTATCAGTTACACTTTTGTGAGAAAATGGCATGTATAATTGTTCTTTTAAAATAAATAATCATATTAATAAAATGCTCGAGTTTCGATAAAACCAATGAATTGTGAACACGAACATCATCATGATGAAATATTATTTCCTTATTGTTATTTTTACAAAACCGCCGATATCGAGCCGATACGATCCTGTATATGGGATCAGTGCCATCGCTAGTTCCTAAAATCCATTTCCACTTCATATTAGACATTGTCTGGGTGAGTAAGATTTTCCAGATGATATTATTCTCTGACAGTTAACACTGATGAGCTGGATCTGTTCACTGATTGGCTTTTCACATTTTTCCCCACACAGAGGAGAGAAAAAGCTTTTAACGTTAATTGTTAAATGAATTATGATTAACGCCTAATGATTAACGCTCGATGCTGACTCAATCAGTCACGCAAGCAGCTCTCGGTGTAGCGAAAGAGCAAAGCTGAATCACGTCTGATGACACACAAACAGGAACTGAATTCAGGTGAAACAGGAAGTTATCTATCATCTGTAAACAGTTCGGCCCTAAAGACAGAGACAGAAACATTACACATTTTAACTAGTTAATGTTTAAAAAAAAAAAACAACAACAACTCCCAAATCAGCTTTACACTGAGCTGCAGGGTTTATCTGGTTACAGTAACGGTACAGCTAATAGTGCAGAGTAGAGTAGAGACAGATAATTAGACAGAGAGACAGATTCATAGACATAGAGACAGGTAAATAGACAAAGACACATAAATAGACAGAGAGACAGATAATTACAGAGACAGATAAATAGACAGACACAGATAATTAGACAGACAGACAGATAATTAGACAGAGAGACAGATAATTAGACAGAGAGACAGGTTAATAAACAAAGAGACAGATTAATAAACAGAGAGACAGATTAATAGACAGAGAGACAGATGATTAATAGACAGGAGACAGATAATTAGACAGAGAGAGCTAATCAGACAGAGAGACAGATGATTAGACAGAGAGACAGATTAATAGACAGAGAGACAGATAATTAGACAGAGAGACAGGTTAATAAACAAAGAGACAGATTAATAAACAGAGAGACAGATAATTAGACAGAGAGACAGGTTAATAAACAAAGAGACAGATTAATAAACAGAGAGACAGATAATTAGACAGAGAGACAGGTTAATAAACAAAGAGACAGATTAATAAACAGAGAGACAGATAATTAGACAGAGAGACAGGTTAATAAACAAAGAGACAGATTAATAAACAGAGAGACAGATAATTAGACAGAGAGACCGATTAATAAACAAAGAGACAGGTTAATAGACAGAGAGAGCTAATCAGACAGAGAGACAGATGATTAGACAGAGAGACAGATTAATAGACAGAGAGACAGATAATTAGACAGAGAGACAGGTTAATAAACAAAGAGACAGATTAATAGACAGAGAGACAGATAATTAGACAGAGAGACAGGTTAATAAACAAAGAGACAGATTAATAAACAGAGAGACAGATAATTAGACAGAGAGACAGATTAATAGACAGAGAGGCAGACAAATAGACAGAGAGACAGATAATTAGACAGAGAGACAGATTAATAAACAAAGAGACAGGTTAATAGACAGAGAGAGCTAATTAGACAGAGAGACAGATGAGTAGACAGAGAGACAGATTAATAGACAGAGAGACAGATAATTAGACAGAGAGACAGGTTAATAAACAGAGAGAGATAATTAGACAGAGAGACAGGTTAATAAACAGAGAGACAGATTAATAGACAGACACACAGTCAGTGAAGAAGTGTGATGTGTACGTTCACTCTGAAAGATGGCGATTGTTCAGTGTGATGGAGTGTGATGGTGTGTATGAACAGATTAATGATCGGTTCTCTCTGAGCGGTTCTCTCTGAGCGGTTCTCTCTGAGCGGTTGTCTCTGAGCGGTTGTCTCTGAGCGGTTGTCTCTGAGCACAGCTCATGCAGGTTTATTTTTATCAGAGAAAATTCAGAACCATAAATCAGTGAAGTATGAGTTAATAACATGCCGATGCTCCTACTTTACAGTAACATTAATAAACGAATTTCTCGGATGTTACACGTGCTTATAGGACCAGTAACATTTCTGATTCTTGGGATGAAAACAAATGCTGAAAATGACTTTATGGCATTTAAAGGGAAATAAATGTGTAGACACACAAAGGTCAGTGAGGGCTTATGTTACACAACACAGTCAATAACAGATCAATGACACTGATTCTCACTCATACACACTCATACACACATAGGAAAATAATCAACTTCGACTTCGCTTCATCACACACCTATATGTCACTCAGTATTCTCCAATAACAGCATGACATGGAGTGTTTTATTCCTCTTCTACCACAGCAATTTACAGAATGACACGTCTTAATTTTTATCTGTTTACAGTTACATTAAATGTCTCTGAAACAAGTTCCTGTTCCCGCGTACGTTATCATTTATAGCAGCTATAAACAGACACCTCCTTCCATAAACGATAAATCAATATCAAACTTCTAACAGGAAACTTGGTCACAGTAATCTCGCTTCATCACACTGCCACGCCCCAAAGAGTTTCACTCTTTACTCATCATATATAAAGTTAATAAAAATCTTTCAGAAATGACCATGTGGATTAATTCACAAATTAGTTAACATGCTTTTAAAAAAAAACGAGAGAACATTGTAACATAAAGAAAATGTACAATTAAAAAAATAATAATAAATAGTCAAATCACATGAAGACATTATATATCAGATATTATTATGATTATTACATTATTTGCTTTTCCAAATATAATTAGGAATCGCTAACAATAATCAATTTGTATAAATAAATATTAGAAGCTATGGCACATCTGAATTATTTAATAATAATAATAATAATAATAATAATTATTATTATTATTATTATTATTATTATTATTATTATTATTATTATATGTTCTCTTCAGGTTACCATGGCGATATTGTCTGTTGTTGATTATTTTCTCAAAATGACATTACTTTTCCAAGTCCATGAGAATGTGTCCCAAACCACACACACTATTTATCATAAACACTATCACAAAACATCATGTCCTGTTTCGCTATCATCTGTGGACGTGTCGCAAATCACTGAGGTTTTTGGACTCCAGTAAAGAAAAAAAAAAGGCAAAAAAAACTGCTAAGAGGACACGTGGAGAGAGAGAAAGAGACAGAGAGAAAGAGACAGAGGGAGAGACAGACAGAGAGAGAGAGAGAGAGAGACAGAGACAGAGAGAGAGACAGAGAGAAAGAGACAGAGGGAGAGAGAGACAGAGAGAGAGAGACAGAGGGGTGCTGTCACACCCAGGCGAGAAATGTATACCGGTTTCATTCCATTCGGTGTGTGTGTGTGTGTGTGTGTGCGTGTGTGCGTACAGGAGTGCCCTTTTGCTTGAGTCACATTAACGAAACAAGAGGACAGTGATGGCAAGTACACACACACACACACACACACACACACACACAGAGAGAAAGAGAGAGAGAGAGCAAAGTACAAGTAGGCAAGTGGAAATAGAGTTTAATGCCCTTTCATAAAGTGAAGTCTGCTTCAAGGTTCCATAATAATAATAATAATAATAATAATAATAATAATAATAAGTGTGTTTACCTGTGCAGGTGTGTGTGAGTGTATGAAGGAGCAGCTCAAATCCTTCCCTGCTCTAAGTATGTAAACTCCTCGGCATCATCCCAATCCACACCGCACCCCCAATCCACCCTAAATCCTTAAGTCCAATAAAGTGTAGTGAACAAATCTAGAGCACTTCCACCAAGTTCACTTGCTTCACACAAGTCTCATAATCCAAAGGGGTTTGACACAAAGCGTGTCTCCTCTGTCTGTCTCTGCATTCTGAACACACACACAGACACACGCGCACACACAGATGTTCTGAGTCGTCCCGCTCTAGGTTTGCCCCGCCCACTCTCGCTCTGATTGGAGGAAGTAGTGTGAAACTCCACCCAAACGTGTAACAGCAAGATCTCTTCTCTGAGCTCCAGCATTATACAGTATATACATCACTTTTTAGTTAATATGGCTGTGTTAATCTGGCTTTGAGTCCCAGTGAAGAAGGCGTGGCCACAGCTAGTGTTCCTGTTTTCATTCCCAAGTGGATTGATTTCCTCTAACAGCACGTCCTGGAATGTTTTATTCATCTTACGTGACAGCAATTTGCCAACAATTTTTTTAAATTTATTAAAGAACAAGAACTCGTGGGGTTTTTTTCCCTCTCTCTATTTATAACTACACTGAGTGTTTGTGAAACAAAGCGGAGACTCTGACATTGGAGACTCCTTCCTTAAATGATAAATAAACGTCTCCTTACACAAATCAACGATTACACATGATTTTTTTTTTATTTGTTTATTATTATTCGGGCGTCTGCCGTTACTATAGAAACGTTAACATGTTAGAACGAGGGCATTAATATAAACCTGTGATTTGGAGCTGCACAACAGTCAGAGCTGCCGTTAATCAATGAAAATTAATCAACACCTTCTGACCAATCACAATCCAGAACTCAGGAGCATGTGGTGTAAACTTATGCTAATCCGTTACAAAAACCAATACAGTACATGCATGAAGATTATTCACAGACAATATCTTTTGCATACTTTGTACCATTTGGGATGTTTTTAAAAATGGCTGACGTTCTACTCAGTACACTGACCAGCCCTGAATTCGGGTCCAGCGATTGGGATGTAATTTGAGATATGTCCGTGAGGAAACGCTCCAAACTGCTTCCTTCTTTACTGTTTTTTTTTTTTTCGTTCCTGATACAAAATTAAAATAGTTTGATCAGATAAAGAGGAATGTCAGAGTATTTCAGGTTTTGAGCTGGTGATGAACGTCAAAAACAACAAAATGCAGACTTACGAGTTAAAAGCTTACACAATGGGAATGTGTGCAATCAGCGGAAGAACAATGGAGGGAGTTATGAAGCAGGTAAAGGCTCAGAGTGCTCATAAATCGCTTCCACAATATCGTGTGTTATACCACGGCGGCGTAAAATACTTGTCTCTGATTGGATGATCCAAGGCAATAGTCAAAAATGTAATCACGATTCGATATCCATCCATATCCGTGATACTTTTTTTGTAACCGTGACGATGGAAATGAAAACGATCTGAAGCCAGGTTGATACGTATGGCTCACGTCATGCTGTAATTACAGTCATTATGAGTTTCCAGCTCCAAAAGCATTCTGTGTCAAACTTGTTATTACCTCGAGACATTTTCAGAACTCGCCACTGGGTAGCTAAGAGTATAAATTTAGACGGAGACTCTTTTTATGCGTCTATCATATGCATTCCTTAGAATTTTCTATCATTAATCACATGAGAGTTTCACAATTTATTTGAAAAATGTAAAGCATTTCATTCTTTAGTTGAAGCTTGTCTGTAATTTGGTATCAAATACAAAAGGTTAAATTTATCATAAACCATGATGAGTTGAGCTGTAATTTGCTCTGTAATTTGGTATCAAATACAAAAGGTTAAATTTATCATAAACCATGATGAGTTGAGCAGTTATGACTAAGTATACAAAAGGCACTACGCTGTATATGAGTGAATTAAACACACACACACAGAGTTTCAATTCAGGACACACAGGAAGGAAAAGGAAATCCTGCAGTTTAAAACAGCAACAGACAAAAAGTCCCCCAATACGTACACAATAGATGACAAAAACGGCCATGTCCTCTGTGTATCAGTCCCAGTAAAGGAAGCGTGTCCTCTGTATGTCAGTCCAGTGAAAGAGGCGTGGCCCCTGTGTGTCAGTTCTAGTAAAAGAGACATGTCCTATGCATATTAGTCACAGTAAAAAAGGTACGGCCTCTGTGTCAGTCATAATGAAAGAAGTGTGGCCCCTTTACCCATCAGTCCCAGTAAAGGAGGCGTGTCCTCGGTGTGTTGGGCCCAGTAAAGGAGGCGTGTCCTCTTTGTATCAGTCCCAGTAAAGGAGGCGTGTCCTCCGTGTATCAGTCCCAGTAATGGAGGCGTGTCCTCTGTACCAGTCCCAGAAAAGGAGGTGTGTCCTCTGTGTATTAGCCCCAATAAAGGAGCCGTAAAGAGGCGTGTCCTCTGTGTGTCAGTCCCAGTAAAGGAGACGTGTCCTTTGTGTGTCCTCTGTGTGTCAGTCACAGTAATGGAGGCGTGTCCTCTGTACCAGTCCCAGTAAAGGAGGCATGTCCTCTGTGTACCAGTCCCAGTAAAGGAGGCGTGTCCTCTGTGTACCAGTCCCAGTAAAGGAGGCGTGTCCTCTGTGTATCAGTCCCAGTATAGGAGGTGTGAACTCTGTGTCAGTCTCAGTGAACAAGGAATGGCCTCAGTGCCTGTTAATGCTTCTTTTATTTATTTATTTTTCATTCTATTAACTTGTTCCATATTTATCTTATTCTACTCTTCAGTTTACTTTGTAACGGCGTCTGTCACGACAAATGCTTTGTGATTTACTCAGATAATAAAACTCGTTCTGATTTAGAGATCACTCCCTAATTTTTGACTCTTGTTATAAGTCTATTTTGAAGCCTGTGATTTCACTGAATTATTGTTGGAAGGGAGTGTGTGTGTGTGTGTGTGTGTGTGTGTGTGTGTGTGTGTGTGTGTGTTACATATGAAGAGTCAGCTACATATGTTCATAAAAAGTGCTAAAAATTACTACACAGTTCATCTGCCGTGGTCCCTCCAAGAGAAACATACCCCAGGTTAATAGTAGTGCTTCCACTTTAGGAACCTTTTTGGGAACCCAGGAACTTTGAGTTTTGACTTTTATGCAAAAAGGAATTACTAGGAAATACTGGAAGGGAACTTTCAAACAGTTCCAGAAGCATGTCAAAGTGACTTCAGGAACTACTTAGGAGAGCTCCAGAAACCCTAAGCTGAAGCAGAAGCCTTGAAGAGTTCAGGAACCTTCTGGCTGAGTTATTGAAGCCTTTCTGGTGATGTTCAAAAGCCTTAGGCGAGTAACTGTACATTTCAGTGGAGTTTGGTAACCATTTAAGAGAGTTCCAGAACCTTTGAGGAGATTTCCAGAACGCTGTCAAAAGAGGTCAGAAACTATTCCGGAGAGTTCATAAACCTTCAGAAGAATTCTGGAAGCTTTCCCTCAGAGTTCCAGAGACATATAAGGCTAGTTTCAAAAACTTTCAAGAGAGTTCAGGAACCATTTGGTAAGTTCCAGAACTTACTTCCATTAGAGTTCCAGCACGCTTTAAAAGAAGAGTTCCAGAAGTCTTTCAGGAGAGTTCAGGAACCATTTCACAAGCGTTTCAGCACCCTTTAAGAAGAGTTCCAGAAGTATTTCAGGAGAGTTCAGGAACATTTTCACAAGAGTTTCAGCACCCTTTAGGAGGAGTTCCAGAAGTCTTTCAGGAGAGTTCAAGGAACTGTTTCACAAGAGTATCAGCACCCTTTAGGAGGAGTTCCAGAAGTCTTTCAGGAGAGTTCAGGAACATTTTCACAAGAGTTTCAACACCCTTTAAGAAGAGTTCCAGAAGTCTTTCAGGAGAGTTCAGGAACATTTTCACAAAAGTTTCAACACCCTTTAGGAAGAGTTCCAGAAGTCTTTCAGGAGAGTTCAGGAACATTTTCACAAAAGTTTCAACACCCTTTAGGAAGAGTTCCAGAAGTCTTTCAGGAGAGTTCAGGAACCTTTTCACAAACGTTTCAACACCCTTTAGGAAGAGTTCCAAAAGTCTTTCAGCTTATAAACAGGCTAATTAACATTTTAATTCTGAATGTTGGAGCAGGAAACACACGGTAATCGGTCTGAACTAAAATAAAGGCCACGTGTTGAGTAACAAGGTGACTTGTTGCTCGAGGTGTAATGTTCGTTACAGCAGTGGGAGGCACGGCGTACACACACAGGAACTCCACCCTGACTGTCAGCTCTCGTTAACAACAATTATAGGACTTAATAAGAGACAGAATAAAACAAGCCACTCTGGTCTGGTTAGTAGAGCATTAAAACACAGCAGGAGAGACGGGGTGTCATTTTTCTGTCCTTTGTAACCTGATTAATAAGTTCTGGCTAACAGAATAAGACCAAGCACTGACAAATCTACTGGCTCTACACGAGGGTTGTATCAGTGTGTGTGTGAGGTGTGTGTATGTGTGCTCGCTGCTGACCTTGACAGAGTTAAACCCCAGCCTCCGGTCTGCTCAATCCATCAGTGAACTCCTGCTAAACCTGCAGCATTTCAGAGTTCAGCAGAGCTCAAATGAAACGCACCACATGTCTGTCCAAACGAGACCAAAGTGAAACACGAGACTGCTCTAAAATATGAAAAAGCACAGGTGGAAGCGTGAAGCCAAAAACATCGCACAGAAAAAGTGGAAGATAAGAAATACAAATTATTTTCATTGTGCTAATAATCAATGACGCAACATGTAAGGAATAATACAGATCAGGGTGTGCTGATCAGCACTCTGAGGAATGTTTTATTGCTTTTATACCACAGCAATTCGCCAAAAATTTCCATAACACGTTAGTACCTGTTATCACGTACGTTACAGCAGCTATAAACAGACGTCCGACATGGCAGCCTCCAGAACATTCCAGAAGATCGGCTGTGCAGTCAAGTTATTTTCATTACCTGTATTTGGTTTACGGTAAATATTTACAGTAAATATATTGCGTGATAAAGACTTCCATTAGTGTTTAGTTGCATTAGCCTTGATGCTCCAAACGTGTCATGGCCGATCAACGACATTCAGGATGAAGGGGAATGGTTTTGTGAATTTTGTTACGTTTGGGGAATAAAATAAACAATTGGTGATTCCATAATTCTCTTCAGTGGATGAACATTTCCATGAAAGTTTGAAAAACATGGCAGACAGTGCAGTCGCTCAGATCAGTGAAAATGATTAGACAATGATTATTTTGTTGAACGTCTACACAATTCTATGGAAATGTTCACACTTCCCTCTCTGAGAGATAATCCTGAATTTTTCAGGAACTGTAGTTTTACTGCACAGCTCTGAGAAAAAGGATCGTATGGAAATGTATTAACCAGTACTCTATGAGGAAATGACCTAACTGTCTATCCGAGTTCAGGATCAAATGTTCGATTTATGCAAATTGATAGCACTTTGTATCATTTGTATTATTTTTATTTACATAGCTTCTGTGTAATATATTAGCTAATCACATCTTTTCACTTGGAAATACGGCCGAGTTAGCTAGTTTACATTTGCTAGCATGAGTCATCATATTTGCCTTATAGACAGCTCCATGTTGAGGTTTTAAGCTAAACTAAGGAAGTTAAATGATGCGTTACAGATTTTGCAATGTGAAAACTCTTTTAAATGTCATGATATACTGTTTTTGTTTTTTTTGGACACATCTCAAATATCACTGTAGTGTAACCTTCAGGCAAAAACATGAAAAAGAAAGAGATGGTTATTCAGAAAAATAACGGGAATTTTCTATTTAAACTACAAGACTTTTCTCTACATGTTAATAGTAGTAATACGAATAACTGCGCCTACCAGATCTTTAAACTTGCCCAAATTAATTGAATTCAATTCACATTAAAAATAGGCTCAATTGAATTACGCTTTTATTCAACATCAGGATCAGTTTCCCAGCTGAACCAAGCAGAAAGTATATTGACAGTAGGGTTCAAATGTACAGTTGTTTTTATATAATCAATAATCTATTAAGTATATGTTCAGTTATTCGAGTAATGTAGTTGATCTCTCTCACACACACACACACCACACACACATTCAAAACGGACATTAGTCTGGAGGTTTACTGTAAGCACTGTACCAGTGTCTCTAATCTGACCTTATGTACTTCCTGGTAACATGCAAAGCATAACATATCTTACACACACACACACACACACACACACACACACAAAGTTCTATTTTTGAATGTAGTGTTGCTACTTGTAACACAAAACAAAAAATAAACCGGAACCCTCAACAGATTAAAAACAGATTAAACACACACACACAAACAAATATATATATATATATATATATATATATATATATATATATATATATATATATATATATATATATATATATATATTTGTTTGTGTGTGTGTGTTTGTTTATATATATACGTGTTTACGTGTGTGTTTATATATATATATATATATATATATATATATATATATATATATATATATATACACATACATACATACATATATAAACCACTTTATTTATTTATTTATTTAAATCTATATTATTGTAATGTATTGATATCAATTATGAAATATGCAGGAAAAACAAAGCTCTTTTCATTAGCACAATACAGAGGCCACGCCTCCTTCCTTCATTAGTATTGATAGAGGCAGAAGCCCCACCTTCTTTTATTCAGTAGTACTGATAGCTGTAGGAGCCACGCCTTCTTCCTGCATTAGCACTGATAGATGCAGGAGCCATGCCTCCTTCCTTCATTGGGAATGATGGATACAAAGGCCACAGCTCCTTCCTTTACTAGGACTGATGGACAAAGAGGCCACGCCTCCTTCTTCTTTCTGTAGCAGCTCAAGTTGTGTTGGATCCTAAATACAGTGGATTATGGGATTCTTGCTGTCTGTGTTTTCCGGTACAATTATAAAATGGCAAATCTCTCAAAATAGTGTACTTTATAGTCTATGATCTGTTATTAACCTGCTACGAGACATCTGGTATCAGCTGTGTGTGAAAGCGGTTTCACTATTTCCTCCTGGCATCCGGAACATTCCCCAAATGCAATGACGTCAAACTGGTGTGATCACAGCTCCCCCAACACACACACACCTGCACCAAAAACACACAACATCCAGTTGGAAACACCACACACACACTGAAAGCACCAGGAAATACAACAGAGTGCAAAAGTTTCTGCACTCTTACCAAGTAATTCAACTATATTTCTAAATGTGATATAAACGTTGACTTTTATTCCACTTTGTCTTTCTCTAAAGACTTTCAGGTCACTGGTTTCGGCTTCCCAAACTGCGTTACCTAATTACGTATAAAGTGTTTGAGATATTTTAATAATGCCAAACATGAGTGTCATGTTAAGCATCTGAAATCAAACAGCAGATGAGCTCAGAGATCAGACTCACCTGAGAACTGCGCTAATGGGTGTGGCCTAATATTCTAAGCGGAATGCTTGATTGATAGAACTCTCTCTGAGACGCCTGTGATAGACTCAAATGTAAAAATGTTTATCCAGTAAGCTTTATTAAATAAATTTTGAATAGACTTTTAATAAAATCTCTGTGTGGGTGGGGGAACAATTGATATCAGCCTTGTGATTGGTGAGAGTAAAGCATGTGCAAGTTTTATCCAACATTAGCTCCGCCCACTTTACCTCAAAAGGAGATGAGTTTTGACACACTGGAAAGTAGACTGAAATGTCACCATTTAGCCATACCGTTTTTCACAACGTGTACTTGACAATTGTGTATCACACATGTCTCTGGGATAGGAAATGTAGCGATACGTAAGGGAGGATGTAAAAGACATTTTCGCAAAGCGTTTCAGTGATTGGACGTCACTTCTGAAAACATGGCGGCTGAAGACATTAAGGTTACAAAACCATGAAAAAGAAATGCCTGACTTAGAGCAGGTGAAATGTGCATTTTAATAAGTCAATGATTTAATTCATTGGAGAAAAGCAAAACCAACCGTGTCGATCAAATCAAAGGGGGCGGAGCTAACCAAACATTCTCGGCATACTGAAAAAGGGTGTTTGCTAACATGTTCTGAGATAAGTACACATTCTTGCAGTTAACCGGGCTGTTGCGGTGAAACAGTACTTTTTCGGAGGGTAGATTATGTACACGTATACAATAGCACACTTGTCTTGAAACGCACATTTGACTCCGATAACATCATGAGATGTTACTCATGTCACTGTCTTTGGTTTAAACATCAGAAAGATGCTGAAAGCTCAAGCAGCGGTGTTTTAGTGATTAGTGACTGTAGCTTCCTTAAGCAAAAGTCTCAACCTTCAACTGCGTCGAATAAAAAGCCCATGAAATGAAAACAGTCGACGTGAATAATATTATCCTGCATTCGTTCTGCCTGTCCCCCAAAACAGATAAGGGGCGGAAAGCACGAGACGACCTTCACGCGGTTAAACATCAACTCTGTTCAGTTATCTGTGTTTTGGCTGTGACACAAATAACCACGTTTCCTCACACGGGTTCAGCGAATTGTGCTCAGAATAAACACGTTTCTAAAGAATGCCCGAGAAGCTCATCACTGACAACAAACAAAAAAAATCGCAACTGGACTGATTAAAGTTCATTTTTATGCACGTTGATATATTTCTGTACAATACGCAACTTTCAGAAGGAAAAAAGACTTTTGTGTTTTGATCTACGCATAAATTAACATATAATTAATTTGTTCAAAATGTAATATTGTGTAATTATTGCGTAAGGTTTTTCCAGCGGGATTCGTTTATGTGAAAAAGGAGGTTATTGAAGGGAATCATGCAGCATCGGAAGTGGGAAGTCTAAACTTGGAATCCCATAGTTTTGGAAAGTTTGAGCGACAAATTGAGGGAAAAAAACATGTCTGCCTGAGTGAAAGCATGTGTTTTGTTAGCAACAAGCTAGCCAGCTCACATTAGTCATCATGATGTATCTACTGTTTCAAAACAGTATAGTCAGTGTTACTGTTGTAGGTTTAGCCAAGTAATGTGTCTGTGTTGATTGATCTAAAGTAAATCCTCGGTTAAACTAGTGGAAGTTATATTTTCTTCACTGTTGACAGTCGGAAAATTCTGAGGTACAAGCTTCATCTTAATGCAGCAGCCAGGAATTCGGATTGCGTCCTCAATCCTTGTTCTGTCAAATTTACACACCTCCTGTCCTTCTTCACACACAGCATGGTGATGTCATGCCTCGCTCGCTCCGGTTTTAAGCTTCTGGCTCTGACATCAACGGGACATGAGATTCATAATACACAATCCAGACCACTGGCTCTCGCTGAACATTTCGTTCAACCAGGTTCGGATTTCAACACTTCCCCCGTCTTTTGGCTGTGCTCGGAGTCTGAAAATTGTTTCCGTCACCTTTCCCAAGTCCCAGGTTACAGATGATAACGATACGCAGAAACAGGGAGTCTGTTCAATGTACGGCACTTCTAAAGGTTTAGGCCCCCAGTGGTATCAGCGCTGAATAAATATTTTAAAGAGTGCAGGTCTGGTTTGTGTTATTGGTCCGAGCACTAATGGAGGAACGTGTTAGAAACTCAGGCGTCGGATAAAACCTTAGGGGGGTGAGGGGGGGAAAAACCAGCTCGGAGCAAATTGCATCACAAGGAGTTCAGGCAAAGTTCTTGTAGATTACATATGACTCACAGCACATCCTCGCCCTCACACCGCCCCGCTCCTGACTGCACTAATTGGAATTGGGATATGCAAGATTTGTCTGTTGCCATTGGCAAAAAGCAAAACACCTCCTCCCTCCAAAGCTGAATGAAAGAGTTTATGGTACAAAACCGATGGCCATGAATCAATAGATGAGCTAAGCACTAAACACTAACTCTCCTCTATCTCTGCTCAGAAAACAAGAACACACAAATGTCTGAGCTCTAACATGAATCATAATTCTTTAGCAAGACTCCATTACTCAATATGATAGCACACATTAAACACTGTGTGCTACAGTAGGTGTGTACAGTAGGTGTGTACGGGTGTCATCATTTCAATAAAACAGGACATTAAATAACATTTTCTATTGCTGGTGTCATGGCCTCATCAGAAACTTTTAAATCTCATCTCAAAAGCATCTTTTTAGCTAGAATGACTTCGCTAACATAATTAACGATTTTGGATGTTTATTTAATATACGGAGAAATATAACGATATATGTAAATAAGCATAAATATTAACGCAGTTAGTGTTCTTGTTAGGCAGTGGGAAGGTTTGGGCCGTTTCCAAAAATAAAAAGAATGAACACATTAATTGTGTTCAAAGGGACCCTGGAATCATAACGCAAATATAAGTATATATGTCGGTTGGACTTATGTTGGTAGATTAGAATTTAATTGTAAATAATAATAATAATAATAATAATAATAATAATAATAATAATAATAATGATAAATGAAAGAGAGAGAGAGAGAGAGAGAGAGAGAGAGAAAGAAAGAAAGAGCAGCAAGACAATAATATTAAGCATTTTATTTAGTAACTGATTATATTAGGTAAATCGGACATGTTCATTCTTTAATTATTATTATTTTTAACTATTATTTAATTGATATGCTATAGTCAGTCCATAACATTATGATGCTGAAAACAATTACTACTGATGATCAAACTAAAAGGACAAACACTATTTGAGTGATTTGAATCAGTATTGCAGTATTAGTATTGCAGCAGCGCCACCTGCTGACCGTGTTGGAGATGTAGGAAAAAAATTAAATAAACGATATATCATTAGACTTGCGTAGAGTTTTTCTTAATAACTAACCAACACATCTGAGGTAAATGTTGATATTCTTGATAGTTTTGCCTTGTTTCCATAGTCACTGTGCATTTATAGCAGCATTTTAAAAGCAATTTGTTAGCTAGCTAAACTGTTATGAAGTTTAGCTCAGCAGCCATTTTCCCAGTTGCCTAGTAACAAGTGTTATGGGAAATGTAGTCCTGCTGTTTGTATGAAAGTGGCACCATTGTGTAAGGTTATTTATTAACGAGGTACAGTATGAGAGCGTGTGATTCACGACCCGACATGTGCTCTAGGCACAACAGGAAAGGTGTGGTCATGCGATCATTTGCAGACGGTGCGCAGGTGCTGCAGCTGAGCGAGGTTAATGCTGCTTCCTCCGCACACGATGACGACCAGCGGGCCGAGCGGTTTGCGCAGACGACCTTCGTCCTGCAGCCGCTGTATCACGCCGCTGTACACTGCGGCCAGCGACGCTGCACACGCTAACTCCACAAGCACACGCTCTTCATCTTCACATGCGCAAACACACATACATACATACAAAAGAGCCAAGAAAGTTATTTTTCCTCACACATACATACATACATACATACATACATACATACATACATGATATTGAAGCTTGGTAATCTTGATCATTTTAGCTAGGTTAGAAGTTTGCTGTTGTCGCTAGGTAACTAACAACAGCTAATATACCTCACATGTTTTAGCTTTAGTTAAGTAGCTAATCTTAGCCAACTTAGCAAGTTTTTTACTTTCATAAGCAAACTATGTTTGCTAGTCCTATATTTGATTATTTGGGACAGAACACAATACACGTAGATTATTATAGGGCAAGACAAAAAAAATTAAATAAACATATATTACCAAGAAAGAGCTCCAATGCCTGTAGAGCCTGTCGATCGGTCACTAGCTCAGAGATGACGTTGGGTCTTTTGCTGTATTCGAACGCCTGACTGCACGCCGTCTTCGCTCCTAAACATTTCGCCTCGCTAATACATTAAATAAATCAACAGAAAGAACATAATTCAGACACACAAAAGACTCTCAATCTGAAGAAACTAACATTTCCAGCTAGTATGCTTCGATATCGCAGCTAGGTTTTCACTTTAACAGCAGGAAATTTTAGCTGTTGTTAGCTAAGCAACTAACAATGACAGCTAAAAGCTAACTACTTATCAGTTGTAACTTGACGTGTACAGTTAACTTTAACTATTAAATATGATTATCGCGATAACTAGCTTGAATACTATAGTAGCTATTGGACATTATCCACCATGTAGGTAACTACAATTTACAGCTAACTAATTTGGCTAACATTATCTAACTAACTAGCTATTATTAACACTAAGCTAACTTACAATAGGTAGGTAGCTAAAAATAATAGCTAATATCATAGCTAGCTAAATGATCTGTAATTTATTTCTCTCTTATCTAAGATTAATAAAACATCAGCATTGAATAATTTTCTTCTGCCGTCGCTCACACCTCCGTTCTTCCAGGTAGTTTCAGACTTGCAGGTGGTCGTGTGAGACTTAAAACCGTGTTTAGCATCGTTTTTTTACCTTGTAATGTCTGGTAAAGTGACTAAACGCCCGGCTTTTACAGCTGCATTGAAACAATCCGCTCCTACAGTCTCCATACAGAGGATTGGGACGTGACCCCAGCCGACTTCATCCAAGCCCTGAACGACTCCGCAGAAAAGTCCTCCGCCTCCGACGCACAGAACCACAGCACCCGGCTCACACGGCAATACCGCCTTCAGCTCGTGGACCAGACTGGAATGACCTTTCCTGAAAAAATGCAGGATTTTTCATCATAACTACTGTATGTCCGCCAGTGAGGTGCATTTTCTTTTTAAATATAGCGACTGCTGTGAATGATTAAGCACACAATATTGTTATCATGTTAAAACACTATCAATTTGTCATCAATGAGGCCCCTTAGAAGACACAGTCATCACACGAGATGACCAAAGTCGGCAACTTATGTTTAAAAGTTATGCTTTTATTTATGCTGGGAAAGTTCCTCATCTTCAGAATCGGGTTACGCACATGCCCGAGTTGTTTTTCTTAGCTTAAATCACCCGTGTGTAGTTCACGCATCCGAGGTGGCAAGATTATTTTAGATAGGAGGGGTCTTTCAACTGCGTCCACAGAGACACTAGTAATACTATTAATCATCATATATTTAGATTTAGAACAGAACCATTCCAGAGAACACCTCACCAGAGCAGAGGATGGTCAAATGGTGGCACCAAGGTGAGGTTTTCGCTTTCAGCCAGACGAACAGCCTCAGCGTTTGCTTCATCCCACACCTGCTCATATCACACACAGGAGGAGAGCATGCTGTAAATGTTGGCTGCGTCTCATATAGATACTATATTGGGACATTTGATAATTTCCTCACCTTACCCACGACTCGTACACTGGCGCCGTGATCCTGCAGTTTCTCCAACACCAGCTTGGGCGAGGATGAAGGCACTATGATGGTGGCCGGGATGTTGAGCTTGCGTGCTGCGTACGCTGTAGCCAAGCCTGCATTTCCACCTGCATTCAGCATTCACAGCATCAACACATAGTTACTCAACATGAAATAACTCAAATCCTTATTCATAGAAAATCTACAGGCTCTGGATGCTATCACAATCAGAGCTCTAAATGTACTTCTATTTTTTTTTAAAATAATAAATAAATAAATGTATTATTTCACTACCCTGAGCCCACCTGAAGAACAGATGACACCATTTGACTTTGAACCTGCAACCTTAAAAAAGAAAAAAATAAATAAATAAATAGTTTCGTCATGAAGTAATATTTTATTAGAAAAAACCTGTCATTAAATATTTAAAAATATATATAAAGACATCACTAAAGTTTATATATACAGTACGCTATAAATAAATGTTCTACTGTTTAAGTTCATTCTGAGTTCTTTTGATAAAACCTGTAGGAAAGTAAAGCACGGTGATTACGTCACTTTGATCCCGGAAGTAATTTCTCCTCATTCATTTAGCGTTTATATATTTTTAAACCTCACTTTTAAGGCATTTCTGGTGAGTCATGGATTCTTAAAAAGCGCTAAATTATACATTATGTCCACAATGTTCGATATTTTTGCTTATATTAACTTTTAGAATTAAATTTGGATACGTTTTCCCGCTCATTCCACTAATACTACAGCGCTGTAAAAAAAAAAAAAAAAGAAAGAAAAAAAAAACTACACTTCCCATGAACACCGCTGCCCTGCCCGGCTCAGTTAGGTTTATTTCACATTCATTTTATGTATTTAATTAATTTATTATTAATATTATATATTAATATTCTAAAAATGCTTAATTTTTTTTAGAATTAATATTCTAAAAATGCTTAATACTCTAAAAATGCTAACTGGTTGGGAAAGTGCTGCGTAGCCGTAATACCCGGATGAGCCAGCGGTATCCGATTGGTTTAGGAACAATGTAACTTCCGTGTTTTTGTTATACAGGAAGACTAAATGGACTACAAAAAATATCTAAGAAAGAAAATGCAGATATGAACTTAAAGCCGGGTGATCGTAAACAGTTTCTAAATTCCGTTCATTTTATTATAATAGGAATTTAACAAGCAGGTAATCGATGGCGTTGTTGCACTCGTCTATTTGGCTAAAAAAACCCCAAAAAACTAATACATTACAATACATTAATGGACGTTCCTGTGCATACCGGCGGAGGGGTGTGTTAATTTCTGCTCACCTGTTGAATCAGGTGTCCGATCCCTCTGATTTTAAACGACCCGGAAGGTTGGGAGCTTTCCATCTTCAAATAAACGGGGAAGCCGAGCCGCTTGGACATGCCAATGCTCTCAATAAGAGGAGAGTTAATGTGAAATCCCTGCACGTCCGACATGATGATGATGATGATGGGTAGACAGACAAAGTACCTGCAATGCACAATACAGAATAATGGCAAATCTAGTTGCACTTCCTGCCGAGAAAAAAAAACAACAGCAGCTTAAAGGAACATGCCATGCGGGTCCAAACTGGTTTTATTCAGGCTTATACTGGGCTCTACTGGTTTATCTGGTCCAAACTTTACTTGCTTGCAACTATCATGCATGATGCTCGAAAACAGACCTGACCATCTACACTGTTTCCTCCCCCCAGCTCAGAGCTCAATCTGCCATGCAGCTTTGCTGGATTTAAGATTAACTCACGATTTTAATGTTAATAAAATAGTTTTCTTGCCTACCTTCAAGCAGGTGCAGTGCAATCAGAGTATAAAACTGCAGCTCACAGAGAGACTTAATATCACAGCTGCTTTCTCACGGTCCAAAGGTTGTTTATCAGTGACTAACTGATTACCCTAGTAAATGCACGATCAGCAATAAGAGACACACACCATTAATACTCTGACATTAAAGCTGCAGTCAGTGTTTTTTTTTTTTTTATCTAAGAAATCTAACGATTGTCGACATCTTCAATCAAATATCTGTACAGAATAGAAAGTCAGATCTCTGTGTAATTACATAAAGTGTAACGTAGAGCAAGAGAAGTCCTTTTTTTCAATTGGATTAAACTCCCAAATCGGAGTATAAAACTCAAACTCGGTCCACTTCTGTTCATTCCTTACGTGTATTTTCTCTTCATGTGTGATTTAAACGAGTCCGTCAATTCGAACCTCGACCGAAATGCTCAAATGTGGGATGTGATGCTCAAAATCAGGTCATTTCTTACAATTAAAACACAATTAATCACGTCATAGAATTAACTGCATACTAAAATTATTTGAAAAATAATTATTATATTATACAAAATAAACAACCCGTCATTCTGATGGTTCCCAATGTGAGAACGTCTTTATTGTGCACATTTACATGGCATGTAGCATGAATGATGTTGCAGATTCAGAATCAGGCCTGTTACACTGCATTATTATTATTATTATTGTTATCATTATTATTCGCTCCCAAATACCCATACACAAGAACCCTTAAAGCATTTCATCGCGTCTGCGTTATAAAGAGCTTTTAAAAACAAGGAGGAGATCAATACAGCATACGAAACAATTCAGGCTAAATGACATTTTATTAACACCAAACGTAGACAATCTACCGAGACGCAGTCGGTGTCTGGGATTTGCTTCATTCGTTTTTTTCACTTGAGCTACAAGGCCATCAGTTTAACTGCATATGTAAAGGATTCGTTCTGCTATTTTTAAAAACAGAACAATGACTTTTGTGGAGCGCGTGCGATGATATGCAAAACTGGAGGCTCATTAGCCTCGTGGCCGAACACGTCTCAGCTGTTTGTGTACATTTGGCTTTAACGTAGAAATGCAGGTGTGCGCGGCTTTTATTTTTCCTCCTGGATGGAAAACGCAGACTTATACCATTTTTCACGACTTGACTTCCACCATCACTTATTTAACATACTACTTTTCATCTCTTATACCGCTCTTCAACATTTCCTCTGCGCTCTCATTTCAACATCTCTGCCTCTCTGCACTTTCTAGCTCCTTCCTTCCTTTCGTTCAGTAGACAACGATCCATCCTTGAGTCTTTCCTTTGTCCAACAAAAATGCACAAATCTCTCTTCCTCAGCTGTCTCAGAATGTCCTCACTCTCACGTCCCACAAACACACAATAGTACAAAAGGAAACGGGAAAACCGGTGCGTTTTCACCCGACAGACATGTGGGCAAAAGGGAACAGGATTTAAAAAAAAAAAAAGATCCAAATAAGATCCATTTTGCAGGCTGAAAACGGAGCGCTGATCACCAAATCTCTTCTGGCAGATAAATAAATCCAAGCTTCAGTCTCAGTTTCTAGCTGCCACACTCCTCTTATCTTTAGTGGCACTAAAAGATGAAAATGGGGGCAAAATGTTCAGCTGGGGCTCCTGTCCATCAGGGGGCGCTACGCCAGGGACCGCTGTCGAGGTTTAATCCTCGGGTACAACTACAGAAAAAAATAGAGAAAATAAATAAAAATTTATTCTAATATCCTTGGTACAGCAACAGGCACAGTATCAGTCCCAATAAAGGAGGTGTGGCCTCTGTGTGTCAGTCCCAGTAAAGGAGGTGTGGCCTCTATGTGTCAGTCCCAGTAAAGGTGTGGCCTCTGTGTATCAGTCCCAGTAAAGGAGGTGTAGCCTCTGTGCATAAGTTCCAGTAAAGGAGGTGAGGCTTCTGTGTCAGGTCCAGTAAAGGAGGTGTGGCTTCTGTGTCAGGTCCAGTAAAGAAGGTGTGGCCTCTGTGTCAGTCCCAGTAAAGAAGGTGTGGCCTCTGTGTCAGTCCCAGTAAAGGAGGTGTAGCCTCTGTGTCAGTTCCAGTAAAGGAGGTATGGCCTCTGTGTCAGGTCCAGTAAAGGAGGTGTGGCTTCTGTGTCAGTCCCAGTAATGGAGGTGTGGCTTCTATGTCAGACCCAGTAAAGGAGGTGTAGCCTCTGTGTCAGGTCCAGTAATGGAGGTGTGGCCTCTGTGTGTCAGTCCCAGTAAAGGGGGTGTGGCCTCTGTGTGTCAGTCCCAGTAAAGGGGGTGTGGCCGTTATGTCTGTCAGTCACAGTGAAGGAGGTGTGGCCTCTGTGTCAATTGCAATAAAGAAGGCGTGGCCTCTGTGTTAGGTCCAATGAAGGAGGTGTGGAATTTGTGCGTGTCAATTTCAGTGAAGGAGGTGTGGCCTTTGTATCCGTCAGTCACAGTGAAGGAGGTGTGCCTGTGTGTCCATCAATTGCAATAAAGAAGGCATGGCCTCTGTGTCAGGTCCAATGAAGGAGGTGTGGCCTATGTATCTGTCCACAGTGAAGGAGGTGTGGCCTATGTATCTGTCCACAGTGAAGGAGGTGTGGAATTTGTGCGTGTCAATTTCAGTGAAGGAGGCGTGGCCTTTGTGTCAGTCAGTCTCAGCGATGGTTTACATTAAATATTTATTCTCAGGTGGACTTTTCGTGCTTACCCCAAGCAGATTCCGTGGAACGTAGCCCTCCTTGTCATTAAGTCTGGCCCACCACCACTCAGTCTCACTCTCGTCTCTGCGCTTCAGCACCGTTAAAGCGTCTCCATCACGGAACGAGAGCTCGTCTGGACTCTGAGCTTCATAATCCCACAGAGCGTAAACTGTCCCCTTATTCATCACCCCCAACTTCTCCTGCACACCTGAGAGAGAACCAGAGGGTTTAACAGCCTGAGGGCACAGATTTTATTTCATCACTTCATCCCTATTATTCAATTCAATTTCAGAAAATTTCTGGAAAGAATGAAAGTATTCACCTAAGATGCATGTTTTTTTTGTTTGTTTTTTTTAAAGAAATCGAGAACTCTAATTACTATAACAAACCTGACTTGATAAAACAAATTCGGATTCTAAATGGAGAACTTTCCGTGTAAAATCCTCGTTTTTTGTCTCACCGTAGAGAAACTGCGAGCACTGCACGTAGCCGTTCTCCATCTCCTCACACTTATCTGCCGCCGTCTCCACATCACTGATAGTGGTGGCAAAGATGGCCGCCCCTGACTCCACCAGGAGCTTACACAAATGTACGCTGTTACACGAGGCGGCGCAGTGCAGCGGCGTCCTGTCACGTGCAAAGAGATTCATTTACTACTACATTTGAATTTACTCGAATAACATATAGGTTCGTTTGCGTCGTAGTTTGTACCATCCGTCGCTGTCCGCTGCGTTGATGTTCACGCCGAAATCCAGCAGGAACTTCACGATGTGATAATGACCAGCGCACACAGCGTTGTGCAGCGGCGTGATGCCTTCATCATTCGGAGTGCTGGGGTTCTCCACCTGAAATAAAACCCAAGAGGCTTGTTGGGGTTGTTACTCTTACCACCCTGAAGTTTTACTATAACAAGTATGTTTTTTTCCTCTATACCACAGCAATTTGCCAACAATGACAATCTGTATACACTATTTATTCATTTAAAGCTACATTTAATGTTCGCGAAACAAGTTACTTCCTGTTCTTATTTGCATTATAGCAGCTATAAACAGTCATTCCTTCACCAGCCTCTCTTTTTTTTTCTATCTTGACGTTAATGAGAAGAATAAAAAACCGCAGCTCGTCACGTTACTGAGAAACTGCAAAGTGAAAAGATGTCAGACAACTTAAAGTTACTGTACATGTAAATCTTAAATAAACATCCTCTTACAGAAAGCTTCACAGATTTTTAGTCCGTCTGTACGCTGTACAATGAGCTGTTACTATAGAAACGATAACATATTGATACAAACGAGCGCATTAATATACACCTGTGATTTGCTGTTATAGTAAATTAATCAGCAGCTTCGCTTCTGACCAATCACAATCCAGAAGTCAACAGCGCTGTGGTACTAACTTATTTTAACTCCCAAAGAAACTACTGGTTACTGGGAACACCAACCATTTGTAATTATGTCGAGTTTGAAGTCATCAGATTTGTGACGCGAGTCCACATCACAGCGTCTCTCATCATTTTAATATTATTATTATTAGTAGTAGTAGTAGTAGTAATTGTTGTATTTTAAGGCTGTTGTGTACCTCATATATGATCCTTTGCACCAGGTCAAACTCGCCCTCCAGGGACGCGTCCAGGAGCAGCGCCAGAGGGTTAAACTTCACTCTGAGACCGTGACCCGTCCTCTCAGACCCAGGCTTTTTCAGGTTCGTCCTCTTCACCTAGCATTCGATCAGAAATAAGAACATGAGATTTATTCCCGGAATGAAAAAGCAGCTTAATAACATTCACGCTTTTATCCAAAGAATAAGTCTCTTTTTCTGTGCAGGGATTTGAACTTACACACGTTAGTCTTGAATTGATTCACTTCAATTCAATTCAGTTTTATTTGTGTAGCACTAGAAATTAATTCTTCTGATTCGTGATAGAAAAAACACTTGGTGTGTCGCGTCTGGCGTTTATTTACTCATTTGCTTTTGTTTTGTTGATCCAAACCTCCAGAATCTCCACATAGCATAACATTTCTCCAGTTCTACAGCTCTGTTCGTCGCTCCAGTTTGCAGTTCAGTTTAGAAGTAAAAGCAAATCGACAAAAATGCCTGAAACACAACAGCATACTTGATTCGTTTCTTACAGCGGAGTCGATTCAGACTCGAATCACTTTCTCACCGAGTTCCCTGAGTTCAAGCGAGCGACCGCGTCACTCAGACGCTCTCGGACCCGAGCGCGATTGCCGTTTTCTCACCTGCATAAAGAACCGCGCTACAGGACAGAACACACTAAGGTTCTGTTCAAACAGAATAAAACTCTGCGTATGTGAAAGCACCTGGAATGTTTGTGTCCCTAGCGATATTATTCTCGTAATGCCCTGGTGTGACGCTCACCGTATTCTGCTCCGCGTCTTCCTTCTCCTCTGGCGTGGACTGTACGTGTTCGTCTAACGATGACCGATTGTTGTTATGACTGTCCTCGGGACCTTCTTTAGGATCGGTGGTGTCTGTAGTCTCCGTAATTTCTGTACGATTAGCCGTTTGAGCCGGTCGATTCTCGTTAGAGTCGGATGCGGGTGATGGTGATGGTGCGGGCTCTGAAACAGGCGGTGGCATTGGCGCTATGGCGGCTTTTTTAGTTGCAGCCATTACATTTCCATTAACGGAATCAGAAACATCGCCTGCTAAATTAAGGGCGGTGTCTGGTTGGAAGAATGGTGTGACCGTTTCCATGCCTCCAGCGAGCGTGTTGAAGCGCTGGTAGAGAAGTTTCTGGATGTTCGGACCGTTCGGACCCTCAGGCTCGGTGATGGAGCTTCGCTTTTTAAGAGGACGAGGAGCGTTGGCGAGCTTCCTCCTCAGCACCTCCAGGTCGATGTCGCTCTGGTAGCGCAGGGGCGAGTGAGCCGGGGTGAGCTTGGTGGGGCTCAGGGGCCGAGGGATGTTCTCCACGCTGGGTTGAGGACTGTGGGTGATCTCGGGTTCGGACTCGCGCTCCGAATCGTCTCTGGAGGATTGATGCTGGAAGGGAACAGGGGACGAGGAGATTGAGCTCGGCAGCAATGGCTTTCCATAGACTGAAAACAAAAAAAGGAAGCAGCATGAAGAAAATAAACATTCTGTTTAACAAGGTTGTGGTGTTTATGTATGTATGTATGTATCTATCTATTTATCTATCTATCTAATTTAATTAATTAACTAAATAATAATGTGTGAAGCTTCCCAAGTTGCCTTTTCTTTGAACTTACCTGCTTTGACTGCAGCTCTGGTGCTGCTGCTTTGGTAGTTTTTGGCCGTTGGCTGCTGCAGGTAAACGTGATAGATAGAGCTGGAGTTCATTGTAGCAGGACCTTTCCGGGGTGACTGAGGTCGTGACCCCCGGTCCGTATAAAACGGTCGAACCGCTGCAGCCAGAGGGGCATCATTACTTCTCTCGCTCTGGGGTAAGACGGGCGAGCCGGCCGAGGACGTAGGACTCGGAGGGACGGTGATCCTCTGCTGGATCTGCTGCGATGAGGAACCGGAGGATCTGTGCCAGGACAGAGTGCCTGGTGCTGAGCGGGGCAGAGAGTTAGTGGCACAGACGGTGGAGTGATGCCCCACGCTGGGGTACGTGCCATAGATTGGGGGCGGATGTTTGGACAAGGTTGTTATAGTGCCCAGTACTTTAGGAGATCCCTGTAGTGGAGGAGAGAGTATATCAGTGGAGGACAGAGTATATCATCATTTTCTTCTTCTTTTTTTTTTTTTTTTAATCACAGTTAGCTCCAGCTCCATAATTATTGGCACCCTTGGTAAAGATAAATAAAAGCGATTATTAAAAATAAATATTAAAATATAAGATTTGATTTTCAGACTGTGATTAAGTTAATTAACCACAAAGACATTTTTCATCACTGTTTTTAACCCATCTTTACTTAGGGTGTCATTAATAGGGTGATACTTTTATAAAAAATAAAACTTAGAATACATTTTCTTTAATTAAAAGATTTTTCACTAAAATGCTCATTATTTATCTTTCGCTTTATGTATCTGTTAGTTTTAAAGTTTAGCTCTTTTTACACTAACAATTACACATCTACAGGCTAGTCACAAATTATTAATAAAAACAAAATTTTTTTAGATTCAACTCTGTAATCGTTTCTAACATCTCACCCCTCAGAGGCAGCTGGGAAAACTCCGCCCCTTACTGATGCTTTACGCCGTACGGATCTTACAGTAATTTCATTACAAAAAGTAATCTATGTGACACGAACGATCACAAAAGCACAAATAAATACAATAATAAATAAATAAATAAATACATTTACATAAATACATTAATAAATACTAAGAATTGAAATAAATACTAAAACATATTATACATAAATAATTAAATAAAAATTAAATATTAATGTTAAGTTAAAAAAAAAAAGCACTGTAAATAATTAATGCCATTAAACAAATAGTTCTCTATTTGCAAATATTATTTAATGACTACACGGAAAACAATACGCTAAATAATTAAATAAAGTGTAATAATTTCGTGAGTAAGGAGAGAAAGTGTGGAATCGTCCACCATGAATTCTTAACGTTTAGCTTAAAAACGAACTAAACTTATACTTCATTATAACGTATACTAAGAGTTAAGGATTATTAACGTAAATAAAGAAAGAATTAAACATAACTGCGTAACTCGGTGTCATACAGAGTTCAACGTCTCACCTTTTCACCGGCAGCCATTTTTCCCGGGTTCTGCCTCGTGTCCTTCCAGTCCGGGGCTTTGAGAGAGGCCATGTTCCAATTTGCATCGTTTGCTGTAAGGTAGGATGGAGCGAGAGGGGAGGAATGAGGTATAAACAGAAATGGTCAAAATGTTCAGAGACACAACACACCTAAGACTAAACACTCGACGCTTAAGACTCCGCTAATCACGGCTTGGCGTGGAGTGTATTTGTGGAGCGTCCTCTTCCCAGATCAGGCTAAAGAGATTACAATGGCGCTCTGTTTATGTGTGTGTGTGTGTGTGTGCGCGTGTTTGTGTGTGTATTGACAAAGAGTGACACTTTCCCATTGACCCGGGGTCATCTCTTTCGATTTTGGCCTGAGCATCATCTCTATGATACAAAATAATATTCAAAAACAGTACGTTCTTTACAGAAGTTGTAACGTTGTGATCCGTTTTAGACTACTAAAAATTCATTCGAAGCCAAGCAGGAAAGGTTAAACATGTCAGGCTGTGACTTCGAGGATTGAGAGGCTGCTGTAGGCTTAATTCAATGATGCAATTTGTTATAACCTGCTCAGGGCCTCCTACGAAAATAAATCGAGTTACATAACAGCAGCTGCAGCCTCCATTGAATTCAATGACCTTCTGAACTCCTGTGAAGTTTTTCTTTTTTTTCCCCCCAGCCAAGTCTCTCACACACTCTCAGACTGCATGTACTTCCTCTGTTTCTCTGAATAATACATAGAGCAGGGTTAAACCATTGTACATACACACCAAGAAACAGACCCTCAGATGTGTTCAGCTAAAAAGAGAGAAGTTTGTGCTTCATCTTTCCTGAAACGAGAACTGGATCAGCGTGAAAAGTCCACAGTAAAACGATCGTCTGTTTCCGGCATCCCGTTTTCAAACAGGACCGACATTAAAGCAAAAGCCAACCGAAAGGAGATGCTTTTTATCTTTTCACTTCTTTAAGAAGTAGGCCACTCTGTTCTTATCGTATTTTAATCCCGGAGCTGTTACTTGTCCTTGTAGAGGTGTATAATAAATATAGGACGTAACTGCAGCGTACTTCAGATACTAGAGATAGTGGATGGAGTAGAAGTTGTAGACTTGTAGAACGCAACGTTTCCAGAGAAACAGGACGTTTAATTCATCTGCCGTGGTTCTCAGGGTGGAGGAGGTCAAACCGTGTCGTTGTGGTTGTTGTTTTTATTGGGATGAAAGCTAGAACCCCTTAGGAATATCTTATAATAAATATGGTAAGGCTAGTTTGATGACAGGGCTGAAACTGGAAGAGTCCAGTCAGTTGGAAAGTTCCTCAATCACTGAACCAGGAACCATAGGTTCACCTCCTATAAGCACTTGGTTTGTCAGAAATGTCCTGTTTTTTCTGGAAATTTTTTGCGTTACTTTCTCCTACATCTTCAAGCTATACTACCTGCTACATCTACATACTGTATATTCCCAAAGAGTTGAAATTTTGCAGCCTTCAGCATCAATTGTATCTCTAATTGCGTACCTATCCTGAGGACCAATAGTTACTGTACCATGCTCTAAAATCTGCTCTTCCTGCCATACTGAATTACTCAGGCTTCTACTCCTGTGATCTTGAGAGCCACAGGTTGATGCTTCCGCCATCCTGAAGCCTACAAACTTCTTTTTTCCCACCAATGTGAGGTATTCATGCTCCTCTTGCTGTCATTTTTAGTACGACAAGTTCTTTCTCCTACCATAATAAGGACATTAAGCTCTTTCTCCTACCATCCTAAGGATCATAAACTCCTTTTTCTGCCATCATAAGGACCACAAGCTCCATCTACAGCCAATCTGAGGACCACATGCTCCTTCTACAGCCAATCTGAAGAGCGCAAGCTCAATCTACAGCCAATCTGAAGAGCGCAAGCTCCATCTACAGCCAGTCTGAAGAGCGCAAGCTCCATCTACAGCCAGTCTGAAGAGCGCAAGCTCCATCTACAGCCAGTCTGAAGAGCGCAAGCTCCATCTACAGCCAGTCTGAAGAGCGCAAGCTCCATCTACAGCCAGTCTGAAGAGCGCAAGCTCCATCTACAGCCAGTCAGAAGAGCGCAAGCTCCATCTACAGCCAGTCAGAAGAGGGCAAGCTCTTCCTTCTACAGGCGCTCTGAGGAGTTCTCAGGTACTTTACTATCCAGAGGCACTTAAGCTCCTACCCCTGCCATCCTACAAGCTAGTATTTCTGTATGTGCTGTTTTATTTAACAGTAAGTCAATCGAACGAGTATCTCAGATGTTTCTAGAAGGAACATCTTCAAGATTTTCAACTGAAAATCCTGTTGCCTCACCTGTATTCCTTCAGACGTTAAAAATTCTGTTTTATTTCTGAACTACCGTACAAAACACAGCAATAGCCGAAGAAAAACCCAAACTTTTTTCACTGACTACCACAGCTGTAAACTCACGGGTGGGATGGTCTCTGGGGTCAAGGGTCACCTCGCGGTTGACTACGACGTCTAGGTCTGAGACCTTCCACGGTCCCGCAGGCTTCCTCACTCTATCGACGTCTTAGGTTGTGCACACACACCGATCCAATCAAAAAACCCCATACACACACACACACACACACACACACATTGACGACGGACAGGGGAAACAAATACAGAGAATGGAGGAGGAAAGACATGACAGGATACAAAAGAAAACGTGTTAGAAAAAATGGCAAAAAAGGATGAATTCATAAAGTGTAAAGATGATTGTGGATGAGAGGATGGAGTGGAATTTTCTGGAACTTTCATATAGGACTAAGATAAAAGGTGTGTTACTGAAGTGTTACGTTAGAAGAATATGGTATAAATGACAGGAAGAGAAATTTGGAGAAACTGATTAAAAGGATCCATCGATCTGATATCAGTTTCATGATAAAATTCCCAATCTGCCCGAGGTCTAGAGTTTGCGCAAACTGCTGGAAAACTCTCCGCCTTCGCGTCTGTGATAGTTCAGAAAGATGTGCGTGGATCGTCGTCATAGCAACCGTCAGGACGTCAGTATCGGAGCATTCAAAGAAAGAGACTCACCTGATCTGGAGCGAGTGTGGCTGATTTGGGCAGGAACTGGGTGTGGTTTAAGCGGGTCGGGGGTCAAAGGGTAGCCTCCATCCTGCCTCCCAGTCACCGTGGGCACTTGGATGTAGGGAAACACGGCTGCGACGCGACCAGAGGTGATGGGAACAGACTGAGGGGATGAGGGAGCGCTCATCCGCCCTAACTGTAGAGGAGAGAGAGAGATTTACTTATTTAAAATCATATACTGAACAAAGGATTATTATTATGTTTTTTTTTGTTGAGGAAAGTCCTTAGAAGTATAGTAAGACGTATGTATGTGTGTCTGTGCGTGTGCGTGTAGCCAGAAATCTTATTTTAGTTCCACACCCCAAGTCAGGAATCTAAAATCATCCAAGACCTCCGACACACCCTAAACAGGACAGCTGCTCTTCTCCATCTGTGTGTGTGTTTAATAATACTAACCGTGTAAGTAAGAAAACTCTGTGTGTCATGCTGTTATAGTAAAATAATGAGTGACGTGTGATGTGGTGTGATGAAGCACATCCTCAAGTGTTTTATTCCTCTTATACCACAGCAATTTGTCAACAATTACAATATGTGATATATCAACGAAGGACACCTACTGTTTATCCATGTATAGGTACATATAATGTTGAACATCCACGAAATCCTCTTTTTTTTTCCTCTCGAAGTCGAAGGCAAAAAACAAAAACGCAGCTTGTCATGTTACCAAGAAACTCCTCTGTCCTGAAGATTTTGGAAGTTATAGCTTTACCTCTGAAACTGGAGACTCCTTCCGTAAATGCTAAATAAACGCATCCTTACGGAAACCTTTATCATATCAGTGATTACACACGTTCGTCTTTTTTTAAATTACGGTTATTACTAACATGTTTATGATTATCGTCATGGTTACAGAACAATGCAGTATGTGGGACAGTGATTTAGAACTGGGATTAGGTTTTTGGTAACACCGAGTGTCTGTCCGGTTTAACACACTGTAAGACACACCTCAGCTTTCTTCCTGTAGAGACGCTCTCTCAGCTCCTCGATGCGTCGGTCCATCATGCTCACCTCCAGGTTGCGTTTATTCAGCATGTCCTTGTGCTGCTGGAGTTTACTGTTCTGCTCCTGATTCAGCTTGTTCCTCATCTGAGGGGCCAAATAAATCAACATACACACACATGCACACAGACACACACACATCAGTCAAAGTGCTGTAGCAGCTGTCTGCAGCAGATTTGCAAATGTTTGCTAATACATTAGCATGCTTGTTAATGACTGACTGAGATTGCTATGGATCTGAGAGTCCAAACACACACAGTCCACTGAAAACAATCCACTGCGTTTCTGTCTGACTGAAACGGTTTATTTCATTTCAGATGTAACAATTCAATTCGTACGCTATTTTAATTCCACGTTAATTAGGCAAATTCATACACTTGTTAGATGCGATCAATGAAGTGATGTGTAAAACATCCATTCATACAACGTGAGATTTCATTTGTTAAAACTGTGTTAGAAGGTACGACCATATCACACCGATATTATCAATACTGCATTGGCTCCCAGTAAAATCTCGCATTAACTATAAAATACTTTTATTAACCTATAAAGCACTAAATGGTCTCGCGCCACAATATCTAAGCGACCTTTTGGTTTTATATAATCCGCCACGCCTACTTAGATCAAAAGATGCAGGCTATTTGACGGTACCTCGAATAGTGAAGGCTACAGCAGGGGGAAGAGCTTTCTCTTATAGAGCCCCACAGTTATGGAACAGTCTTCCTATTAGTGTTCGGGACTCAGACACAGTCTCAGTGTTTAAGTCTAGGCTTAAAACGTATTTGTTTACTCAAGCCTACCCTGACTAGATTCTGTTCTACTACTTCGCAGTCATAATTATCTTTTTTCTCCCTCTCTCCTTTCCCCGAGCCCCACACGAATTTATGGAGATACTAGAGATCCAGATCCTTTCTGCCTCTGGATGGAGCTCAAATCTTCTCTAATTCCAGACTGCTGGGACTACGGCTGCTCCTAAGGCCATACAGACTTCATATAAATCCATAATGAACTTTTTCACACTATCTGTTGTTACCCAGATGAGGATGGGTTCCCTTCTGAGTCGGGTTCCTCTCAAGGTTTCTTCCTCTTAAAACATCTTAGGGAGTTTTTCCTTGCCACCGTCGCCACTCAGTGGCTTGCTCAGTTGGGATAAATTCGCACCTTTAATATCTGTATACCATGTTGATATTTCTGTAAAGCTGCTTTGAGACAATGTCTATTGTAAAAAGCGCTATACAAATAAAATTGAATTGAATTGAATTGTTAGTTTTGATTAAAGAGAGGTGTCTGACATGTACAGCAGCCACGCCCCCTTTACTGGGACCAACAGACAGAGGCCATGACTCCTCAATGTGATCAATGAACTCAGAGGCCACACCTCCTCAGTGTGAGTAACGAGCACAGAGGCCATGCCTCCTTCACATGGAATGACAGGCACCAAGGCCACACCTCCTTCACTGAGATGGACAGACAGGCCACACCTCCTCAATGTGATTAATGAGCACAGAGGTCACACCTCCTTCACTTGGAATGACAGGCACTGAGGCCACACCTCCTTCACTGAGATGGACAGACACAGAGGCCACACCTCCTCAATGTGATTAACGAGCACAGAGGCCATGCCTCCTTCACTTGGAATGACCGGCACTGAGGCCACACCTCCTTCACTGAGATGGACAGACACAGAGGCCACACCTCCTCAATGTGATTAACGAGCACAGAGGCCATGCCTCCTTCACTTGGAATGACCGGCACTGAGGCCACACCTCCTTCACTGAGATGGACAGACACTTAGGCCACACCTCCACAATGTGATTAATGAGCACAGAGGCCACAACTCCTCAACGTGATTAACGAGCACAGAGGCCACACCTCCTTCACTTGGAATGACAAACACTGAGGCCACACCTCCTTCACGGAGATGGACAGACACTTAGGCCACACCTCCTCAACGTGATTAACGAGCACGAAGGCCATGCCTCCTTCACTTGGAATGGCAGACACAGGGGATACATCTCCTTCCTTGGTACTAACAGGTACAGAGTTCACACCCCCTTCACTAGATCTGACAAACATTGAAGCCACACCCCTTTGATTTGTTCTGACAGACACAAAGGCCACACCTTCACTGGACCTAACAGACTGTCCATGTTGACATTATTTAGACTAACAGGTGTAGAGAGTGAGTGCATGCTTGCGTGCGTGTGTGTGTACCTGCAGCTCCTGGTACAGTTTGTGGAGCTCCAGGGCGCTGCCCCCTGCAGGCTGTGACTCTGTAATGCGTTTGTTTCTCAGTTCCTCCAGCTGCTGTGTGAGCTGCTCCACCTTCATCACGGCCTGCTGCAGCTCCACCTGCTTCTCCTGGAACAGACTGCTCACATGCTCAATCTCTGCCGCTATACACGCGCACGCACACACACACACACACGCACACACGCACACACGCAAGCACAGATCAGAAAGTCTCAGTATTGTCCCACTACTCCTTTTACACCAAATTATAATGTGTCAGCAAGATGTGCTTGTTGTGTGAAGTTTGCTTTTGCACAAGACTAATGTAGCTAACAAGTAACGGAAGCTTATGGCTACCAGTTTAGCATTGTGCACTAAATGTTCAGTATCTCAAACAGCCTTGCCAATGTGGTTTTTCACCATGGATGGCACAAACAGCTTTAAAAACAGTCACAGCTACATCACTTCTCTTTCCCAGCACATAGTTTAGACCCAGGAAGGGGGCATGGCCTAAAGTTTGACGTTAGAAGTGATTTAATTTTCACTCCGAGAGTGAATTTTCACTCCGAGCTGAGTGACAATTCACATTTCAAACAGACTTCAAAGCGGAGCTTCATCATCACCACCTCCTGGTTTGTCCTACAATTCCATTCCCTAACTTTAGGAGGCAGGGTCTAAAGGGGCGGAGCGATACCGAACTGCACTGAGGAAAAAAGTGATTCCAAGATGGCGGCCCCCGGAACATTCCAGCTTTCCGCTACTGTACTGTGTGAGGTTTTTATTTGTGTTTTAACGAAGTGTTGTGATCGTACACAGGTTTCCGTTGATCAGCTTGCTGTAGTCCACTTGCCCCCTCATGGCACGGATCTTCTTCAGCTTGGCCTCCTGATTCTCCACTCTCTCCCTCAGCCTCTGCAGCTTCTCCGATTCGGGCGTGGCCGGGCCCTGATGTGGTTCCTGCTGCTTCAGATAGCGCAAACGCTGCTCCTGCACACACACACACACTTAAACTCTGCAACACTAGGGCTGTGGATGTCTCCTTCAAAACAATATAATGTCCAGTTCATTAAAAGAGGCGTGGCCTTTGTGTATGACAGAACCAGTGAAGGGGGCGTGGCCTCTGTCTCTCACAATGAAGGAGGCACATAATGAACAATGATGAAAACAGAGAATGTGTGTGTGTGTGTGTGTATATATATATATAAAATGGAGAGAGAATTTTTTTGCTGACTCATAGACTGGCCTAATCTAGAATAAACCGACACAAAGCAATGACACACACACACACACACACACACACATTAGAGAATGAACAAACCCATTTATATTACCACAGGGTCGCTACTGCAGCTCTCACCATGAACACATACGCTAATGCAGCAAGACGGATTCAAAATGAGCAGACAGACAGACAGACGCGCACACACACACACACACACACACATACATATATATATATATATATATATATATATATATATATATATATATATAATATATATGCATATATATACACACACACACACATTATATATATATATATATATATATATATATATATATATATATATATATATATATATACACACAAAAAAAAATACAACATTCTATCTTTCTTCACTTATATAAGAAAAAAAAGATCATTGTAAAGCTTTGTGTACTGTAGAACTCCATAAGTATTGGAACCTTTCAAGATAAATAAACAAAATCCACTACAGTCCGCTCCGAAAGTACTGGAATCGCAAGACTAGATCTTTTGTTTTCGCGTTACACTGAAGGCATTTGGGTTCGAGATCAAAAGATGACCATGAGACGATGGATCAGGATTTCAGCTTTCATTTCCTGATGCATTTTTTTACCTCATAATACAGGATTTAGTTTAAGATTTAGGATTTATCTGCACTATTTTCCTGTCGGTCCCATTTATCATTTAAACACACTGTAAAGTAATCGACTTAAATAAACAAAAAGATCCCATCCAGGTAGTTATTAGTCACTATTATTATTATTACTACTATGTCTCCTCAATTATTGTTAAAATCAGGCATTACAATGTTAAGAGATGAAGTTTGTGAAGGGAATATAAAAAGAAATGTCTCAGTTTTAATGAACAATCTTTTAAAAATGTAAAAGGTATGACCATATAATAACATCATATACACTATTATACACACAAAATACTTCTTAAAAAAAAAAAAAAAAAAAAAAAGACTGAAAATAATCATGCGCTTATTTACCTGATGATCGATAAATTCTTTCAACCGTAAACAAATCGTATCCATGAACGTTCTCGAGACTGACTGGTGGAGTTCTCAGATGAATCAAAGCTCATATGATCTCCTCCTCCTCCTCCTCCTTTCTTCAAACTTCAGGACATTTCCTTCACACACTTTTCATTCTGTACACTTCCTGGCAGCTGCAGATTTGTGCTGATGTAATTTCCTATGGCCATGGAGTGAGCCCTTTCCTGCTGTTGTTTGAGACTCAGAGCTTCACACGTATATCCACACACACACTGACCTAAACCCTACATATACACTCACACACACACACACACACACACACACACACACACACACACACACACACACACTGACCTAAACCCTGCACGAACACTCACACTGACCTAAACCCTGCATGTACACTCACACACACACACACACACACACACACACACACACACTGACCTAAACCCTACACGTACACTCACACACTAACGTCAGTGTCGACTCATGCCACAGTGTCAGAGTGACATACAGGACAGAAGAAATCTCTCACATTTCTAATACACTCTGTTTACAAACAAATCCATTTTTCTTAGCTTTTCAACCACAATTTATGAAAGTCCAGTGACATAAAATTCCTCATGACATCACGACTGAATGGCAATGAAAAAAAAAAAAAGTTACCTTTTAATCGTTAACCATTAATAATTTAAAGTGACTGTATCTTATTTCCATGAGGATATTCATCGTACCACTTTCGACAGACGAGAAGTCCGTTTTGAACCTGAAGCAAAGAATAAATCTTGAGACGGTTGCAAATTTTTGACCAAATTTATTCGTTGTTATCTTTCGCGGTTTTTGTATCGTTTTGAGCAACGGCACAAAAATTTCTTATTGAAACCAACCTAAATGTCGAGGCTATTTTTTTACTTAAAATGTCTCGTTGTGTTTCTTTTCTTAAAAAAAAAAAAAATGGTCGAAATGAGTAAAATTATCTGCTAATAAAAAAGTACAATTCCAAAGAAGACTCAAATAACCACTCTTTACAACCGCAGTGAACAGAAAAGCATCTCAGAACACACATCATCAAACCAAACCTGGGCTACAACAGCAGATAACTGGATCAGATTCCACTCCTGCAAGCCAGGAACCAGGATCTGAGACTACAGTGGGTACAGGCTCACTGAAACTGGACTGTTGACGACTAATAAAACATCTCCTGGTCTGTTGAATCTCGATTTCTGCTGCATTTCATGGATTTCAGCATGAATCCATGTAGATCTAACCTGCCTTGTAACAACACTTCAGGCTGGTGGTGGTGGTGTAACGGTGTGGAGAAAGCATCGTTTAAATGCCACGGCCTGTCTGAGTATTGTCGCTAACCATCTTATAATGGTTACTTCAAGCATGTCCCAAAGCCATCTCAAACTGGTTCCATGAACATAACCATGAGTTCACGGTACTGTACTTCAATGGTCTTCCAAGTCACCAGCTCTGAATCTAATAGAGAACACGATTGGGATGTGGTACAACGAGAGATTTTCAGGATGAATGCGCAGCTGACAAATCTGCAGTAAATATGTCCGGCAGTCATGTCAGCATGGACCAGTACTTCAAAGGAACTTTTCCAAAACCTTGTGGAATTCACTACTCTGTGACAAAAATGCTTTGCCCACATGGCTGATTGGACGAATCAAGCTCTAAAGACAGCTGAGACGGCGTCCTCATATCACATGTCCGGGTGTGCACATGTCCGAGACCATGTGTGCATGTCTGTCTGAGTTAAACATGGCTTCTTATCACACACACACACACACACACACACCCATTCTCACATGGCTCAACAGAGCCAAAACCTCCCTTTAAACTCCCAGTGTATTATTCACTATCTCATCTTATTCATTCAGCCGCATTCAGTCATTAAACAGTGCGCAGTGTGTAACTGAGGAAGTGTGGACTCGCCGCCGTCTCAGATCAAACAAACGCAGGGCACAATGATGTTCAGATGTGTGTGAGTCAGACGGGGAGTCAGACGGAGCAGAAACAGCAGTGTGTAGTGTAAAGGTGCTTACCTTTGCCATGAGCATCTGTTGCTGAGCCTCAATCTGCTGCTGCTGACGTACGGCCATCTCCTGAAGCTCAGACAGAGTCAGCTCCACACGCGGAGGCCCCATCTGCGTGCGTACGCACGCACACACACACACATCACCGGTGTGAGAGAATTGCAAGCAGAATATACCAAAAAGATATATTTACCTTTCAAAAAGGTAAGATGACAATCTTGAGGTTTGTATTAGGAAATAAAACCAACTTTCACTTAAAAAAAAAATAAAATAAAATAATTCCAGTGAAAGTTGCATGCCAAATTTGATAGTTTCTTAACATTATGAGCATCCATCCATCCATCCTTCTATCCACCATCCATCCATTGACCATACGTCTATTCCCCATCCCATCTCTGTTCCATCCATACATCTTTCCGTCCACCCACACATCCATTCACCCAGCATTCTGTCCATCTAACATCCATTCACCCAGCATTCTGTCCATCTAACATCCGTCCACCAAGCATTCTGTCCATCTAACATCCGTCCACCCAGCATTCTGTCCATATAACATCCGTCCACCAGCATTCTGTCCATCTAACCTCCAGCCACCCAGCATTCTGTCCATCTAACATCCATCCACCCAGCATTCTGTCCATCTAACATCTGTCCACCCAGCATTCTGTCCATCTAACCTCCGTCCACCCAGCATTCTGTCCATCTAACATCTGTCCACCCAGCATTCTGTCCATATAACATCCATCCACCCAGCATTCTGTCCATATAACATCCATCCACCCAGCATTCTGTCCATCTAACCTCCATCCACCCAGCATTCTGTCCATCTAACATCTGTCCACCCAGCATTCTGTCCATCTAACCTCCATCCACCCAGCATTCTGTCGATCTAACATCCAACCACCCAGCATTCTGGCCATCTAACCTCCATCCACCCAGCATTCTGTCCATTTAACATCCATCCACCCAGCATTCTGTCCATCTAACCTCCATCCACCCAGCATTCTGTCCATCTATCTGTCCACCCAGCATTCTGTCCATCTAACCTCCGTCCACCCAGCATTCTGTCCATCTAACATCTGTCCACCCAGCATTCTGTCCATCTAACCTCCATCCACCCAGCATTCTGTCCATCTATCTGTCCACCAGGCATTCTGTCCATCTAACCTCCGTCCACCCAGCATTCTGTCCATCTAACATCCAACCACCCAGCATTCTGGCCATCTAACCTCCATCCACCCAGCATTCTGTCCATCTAACATCTGTCCACCCAGCATTCTGTCCATCTAACATCCGTCCACCAGCATTCTGTCCATCTAACCTCCAACCACCAGCATTCTGTCCATCTAACCTCCAACCACCAGCATTCTGTCCATCTAACATCCATCCACCCAGCATTCTGTCCATCTAACATCCAACCACCCAGCATTCTGTCCATCTAACCTCCATCCACCCAGCATTCTGTCCATCTAACATCCAACCACCCAGCATTCTGGCCATCTAACCTCCGTCCACCCAGCATTTTGTCCATCTAACCTCCGTCCACCCAGCATTCTGTCCATCTAACCTCCGTCCACCCAGCATTCTGTCCATCTAACATCCATCCACCCAGCATTCTGTCCATCTAACCTCCATCCACCCAGCATTCTGTCCATCTAACCTCCATCCACCCAGCATTCTGTCCATCTAACATCCGTCCACCCAGCATTCTGTCCATCTAACATCCATCCACCAGCATTCTGTCCATCTAACATCCGTCCACCCAGCATTCTGGCCATCTAACATCCATCCACCCAGCATTCTGTCCATCTAACATCCATCCACCCAGCATTCTGTCCATCTAACATCCATCCACCCAGAATTCTGCCATCTAACATCTGTCCACCTAGCATTCTGTCCATCTAACCTCCATCCATACATCTCTCTATCTACCCACACATCCGTCCACACAGCATTCTGTCCATCTAACATCTATCCACCCAGCATTCTGTCCATTTAACAACATTAACGATCTGTTCACCCACCTTCTTTCCATTCATCTATCCAACAGAGTATTTCTGAATTCAGAATAACAGGATGACTTTCTGAATGACTCTTTTATGGTAATAGATAGATAGGTAGACAGATAGATAGATAGACAGCAGTAAAAAGAAATGAAAATGTCTAATGTCTATCTATCTATCTATAAGTATAAACGAGTCATTCAGAAAGAACTGATTCATTAATGAATCGTTCATCACTACATCGCCGACTTAGGGAAGATTTATCAGCCAGTAAATGATGTGCACTGCACTAGAGGTTACACTTACTAAGTGCACTAAGAATAAAGTCACTACAATATTCATTGCATCTGTCACGTTTAGTCGCTGCCGCTGTACTGCAGTGCAGATGTTAGCGTAAAACATCAAGGCAAAGGCCAGAAAAAAAGTCTGCAGTCACTAGGAAAAGCCTAGAGAAAGGGAACAGGAAGTCCTGCTTTTGTACACACACTCATACACACACACACATATTTAATCATAATCAGAATTGAAATTGCGTCCTGTACCTCCGCAGTATGGGTCACTGTGGTGCATTTAACACTCACTGGCTCTGTCCCAATTCTCTGAAATGCCTCAGTGAACAACTGCCTCATTTCCTAAATGATAAATCGGAGTCTTATGCAGCAAACCTGAGTCAGGGCTTTAGCGTAGAAACCGCGTTAACGTGTCTCAGAGTGAACATGTCTATCATTAAGGGGTCTTTATGCAGATACCAATGACTGATTTACATTTATTTAAAAAAAAAGCTTTTTACTCAACACTACAATCAGGCAAATCTGTGTGTAGTCACATGGTGCATTATTAACTATTAATGACTTACCAATGTTTAAAAAAAGGCATGTAGAATTCCTCCTATTTTAATACAAACTGGGTGGGGCTAATTTCGGGTCGCAAAAACTGCACTTTGCCCGAGATTATGAGTTACATTTTTCCGAAGTCTGAGCAACCCAGAAATAAAAAGTAACTACCGAATCAAAGTGAAAGCTAACCTGATGAGTGAAAGCTAAATTAGCGAGTAAAGTCTAAACTATTGAGTGCTAACTAGCAAAAGAAATCTTTCGAACCAAATCAAAGCTAGCCTAGTGAGTAAAGTCTAACCGAGAAGGTGGAAGACTAATGAAAGCTAAACTAGTAATTCAGTGCTCACTAGCAGTTGAAACCTTTTCCAGCTAGTGCAAGCTAAAGTGACCTGTGAAAGCTAACCAAGAGACTGAAAGCTCCACCCAGCCATATGTCCACCTATCCACCCTTTCATCCATCCATCAGTTCATCCACCTACTCTTCTATCATCTACCATCCACCTACTTCCACTCCTATCACCCACCCATCCATCCATCCATTTTCTATACCGCTTATCCTACAGGGTCACGGGGAACCTGGAGCCTATCCCAGGGAGCATGGGGCACAAGGCGGGGTACACCCTGGACAGGGTGCCAATATATCGCAGGGCAAAATCATATACACATTCCCACACCCATTCACACAACATTCATATGAACACTTTGGACAACAGCCTACCATGCATGTCTGTGGACTGGGGGAGGAAACCGGAGTACCCGGAAGAAACCCCCTGAACACACAGTGCAGCAGCGGGGGGAATAGAACCCTTAACTCTGGAGGTGTGCGGCGAAAGTGCTAACCACTAAGCCACTTAGTGGATGTGCGCCCCCCATCCAACCGTACATCAAATTTTCTATGCATCAACCGAGGAACCATTCACCATCCACACACCCTTCCTTCCAGCTACTATCCACATATCCATTATCCACCCAGCAATTTCCATCCGTCCATCCTTGCACCCACCCTCTAGTACCCATCCAACCAACCATCCATCCATCCATCCATCTATCCATCCACCCAATCCTTCATCCACTGCACCATCCATCCACCCCTTCAATCCATCCATTTACCATCCATATATCTGTCTACACCCACATCCATCCACCTGTCCATCTAACCATCTAACATCAATCCATCCATCCAACCACCTGTCCATCCATCCTCCCACCCACACAACTAGTTATCATCTGTCCACTTATCCATCTGTTCACCCACCTCCTTTCCATTCATCCATCCAGTAATCCATCCATCCAACAGCGTAGTTCTGAATTTAGAAAAACAGGGTGTCTTCATTTTTCATTCCTTTTCCACTATCTATCTATCTATCGATTACCATAAAAGAGTCATTCAGAAAGAACTGACTCATTAGTGAATCATTCATTACTAACATTACTACTAAGAAGATTTATCTGAAACACTCCGATTTACATTTTTCGCATTAAAACCGTGTTTCACATTAACATCCCTGAGGAAGTCCCACTCCACTGATGCAGATGTAGTAATGTTCAGTGCCTGACCCACACTCGCACTCATGCACACACACACACACACACACACACACACTCGCACATGCACACACACACGGAGCAGTGAGCAGCTCTGCAGGGTTTTTACCTGGGCAGAGTCCCAGCTTATCAGGCACGATCGCACCTCAATTTTACTGCATTGTCCTTCAGCTGTGAATTCCTGCACGGCTTCGATGTGCTTCCACTCCATCCTGACTGCCTCACAGGTGAGTCTTATCCCGTTTAAGATATATATGTGTGTGTGTGTGTGTGTTCGTGTGTGTCAGCGCACGTCCTCCAGTCCAGCGTAGAATCTCTGAGAATCTAACTAACACTTTAATGCTGTCACGTCACGGCCTGGCGTTCTTAATGAGGAGTGAAAATATGGCTCCGTTATCAGATAAACACTTCCACTGCGCAAGTTTTTCCCTCTCAGAGCTCATCTGACCCGCAAGCACTTCTCTCTCTCTCTCTCACTCACACTCTCTCCCAGTCTCTCTCTCTTACATACACACACACTCTCTTGTTTCTCTGCAGCACCCCCCCCCCTCCCTTCACGCTGCACCACAGCGCCACAGCTGTCTTGCACTTAAAGGCGAAGCTTTATCACGTCACATGCGTGAGAGTCTCTGCATAACGCAGGATTGTTTTTTTGTTTTTTTAACACGTCTCTTATCGACCGAGAGTCCCGGAAACGTGTCTCTAGCCTTCGACATGTGGGGCACGGAAAACAGGAAGTGTGAGATCTGTTTCCTGATCAAATGCATATATTGCTTGACGTGTACAAATCAATAATTCATCCATTTGAATGAACTCTCAGTGTCTTCCAATCAGAATGCAATTAGACAGCAATTTCAGAGCTCCTTATTTTGGCCAAAAAAGAAAACAGACCCCGATATATCCGTCTTCGTGTAAGGCAATTCCAAAAATCTGTTTACTGGACCAGAATTCCACAAAAGTTTTGCTGAACTGTAGCTTCGTGATGTTTAGAAGTCAATAACGTACAAACTTTAGGTTATTGCGAGTAATATTTTCTAGCTAGCTACTGCATCTACGTAGTAAAACAATACTTTTTTTTTTTTTTTACTAGTTTTACTGCACAGAATTTTTTCGACTGCTACAAAGTCTTACTTTTTATCTGTTTATGGTTACGTTTAATGTTCCACAAAACAAGTTAGTTCCTGTTCTAACTTGCGCTATAGCAGCTATAAACAATCGTTCCCTCACCAGCCGCTCTTTATTCTCCCTCTTGAAGTTTAAACGAGACAAAAAACCCGTCATGGTACCGAGAGACCGCAAAGAAGCGTAAACTCCTCGGTCCTGAGGATGTCGGAAAAGTTACTGACTGTTACAAAGCGCTGACACTGGAGACTCCTTCTGTGAACGTCTCCATACAGAAAACGTCACCGTATCACCGTATGATTACAGAATTAAAAAAAAAAATCCGTTCATGTGGAGCGTTCGTCGTACAAGTCCCTCCGAGTGAGCTGTTTCTATAGAAACGATAACGTATTAAAATGTATCCCATCATGTGATAGAATTTAAGAAGCCCTCCTTAAGGGGCGTGGCCATGTAGCTGGAAAGATATCCAATGCAGAATGAAACACAGCCGTAAAAATTTTTTTTAATTCAGCGCTCTGTATGTAAATGTGGCCCTGCCATGGGACGTGATTTACGATCCGATCGGGGTGCTTTACGTCCTGGAGAGAAAATAAAGACAGATCTGAACGAGAGCTGTACGGAGTGCGGAGGAGACGGTGGGAGGAAGTCGTTTTACGATCCTGTGGAGTCAATCAAAGCCATAATCATGCTGAGGTAGTTTTTTATTCTCAGCGTGTTTATGGCTTCCATCGCTGCCGTTTTCTCCCTACAGCTCTTCCATCATAACTCACTTTGTCCAAACACAACATTCACTCTGAGCATTAACATATAGGTGTATGTACTGTATACATATAGATTTTACACTTATTTAAGCATCTAATGTCAAAACAAAAGAAAAGTGGTGTCATGTGTAAGTAGTTTATTTACAACAAATACTTACTACGTTCTGAAAGGGCTTCCTGTTCACTTTATATGCTCACTACAAAGGGTAGAACATGATCCCCTACCTAGTGCACGTTACGCATGCTAAAACTCCGTTTCAGATCCAGCTCTTGAGAGTAATCACTTCGACAAAATGTTTGGTGGAAATATAACAATGTACAGGTGATGATTTAGACTTTCCTTTTTTATGGATTTCATTTGACAATTCATACATTCACAAGGAAGGAATGGGGAAAGAAATTTACACAGAAATGTCACAAAAATGAACACTGCACCACATAAACTTTGAACACACACCCTGACTACACGTCATGTACAGCTGTCTCTAAAAAAAAAAAAACACGAGGCACATCACATGGGTTATGATAACTCTGAGTGGAGAAGTTCACGTCATGTGAGACAGCGCACGTTACAGTCTAAATAATATTACTGCAGAAGTACAGGACTTAAACAGCGCAGTGTTCAGTGAAGCAGTGAGTCTTTTATAGCATCACAACAAACTACTGCACGTTTCTGCTATAAGCTCTGCGTAATGGAAAGAAGGGGGAAAATAGTGAGCGAGAAAGAAAAAAAGAGGGAAACAGCCTGTAGAAAACTCATAGAAGGAAGAAACATGGAAAAGAAGAAAACAAAAGATACAAAGAAAGAAACAGAAAGAAAGAAAGGAAAAAGAAAGAAAGAAAGAAAGAAAGAAACAAAGAAAGGTGAGGGGAAACCAACCCATAGAAAACTCAGAAGAAAGGAAGAGAAGAAAGGGAAAAAAGAAAGGGAGAGAGACAGAAAGAAAGACTGAATGAGTGAGGGAAATAATCAGATAGAAAACTTAGAAGAAAGGAAGAGAAGGAAAGGGGAAAACACAAGAAAACAAACACAAAGAAAGAAAGAAAGAAAGAAAGAAGAGAAAGAAAGGAAGGAAGGAAGATAGAAAGAAAGAAAGGAAGAAAGAAAGACGAAAAGAAAAGAAGAAAGAAAGAAAGAAGGGAGAAAGAAAGGAAGGAAGAAAGATAGAAAGAAAGAGAAAGAAAGAAAGGGAAAGAAAGGAAGGAAGGGCGGAAGAAAGATAGAAAGAAAGAGAAAGGAAGAAAGAAAGACGGAAAGAAAAGAAGAAAGAAAGAAAGAAGGAAGAGAAAGAAAGGGTGGATGAAAGATAGAAAGAAAGAGAAAGGAAGAAAGAAAGACAGAAAGAAAAGAAGAAAGAAAGAAAGAAGGAAGAGAAAGGAAGAAAGAAAGACGGAAAGAAAAGAAGAAAGAAAGAAAGAAAGAAGGAAGAGAAAGGAAGAAAGAAAGACGGAAAGAAAAGAAGAAAGAAAGAAAGAAAGAAGGAAGAGAAAGAAAGGAAGGAAGAAAGAAAAAGAAAGAAAGGGAAAGAAAGGGAAAGAAAGGAAGGAAGGACGGAAGAAAGATAGAAATAAAGAGAAAGGAAGAAAGAAAGAAAGATGGAAAGAAAAGAAGAAGGAAAGAGAAAGAAAGGAAGGAAGGAAGAAAGAAAGGAAGGAAGAAAGTGATGAACTCATAGCAATCTCACAGAAAGAATGTAAATCTGAACATTAAACCTTTTGATTTAAGATGATTAATAAAAGAATTAAAAACCAGGAACTACACTGGAAGTGCAGGCATTTCATATCTGAAAGCCTAAAATACAGCTCTCAGGTTTGAGAAATAACCAGCAGCTTCACAGAGCAGGATGGAGTCATATAAAGAGCTGAAATAAGTGGTGAGTAAACAGTAAACATGTTTACTGAAAAGCTGAGGGAAAGTGTGCGTTATTGTTCACTTGTTTTTGTGAAAGTTTTCACCAGTGAGATGAAAAGATGATATATGGCATAAATGTTACGCTCATTTTTATTACTGCAAAACACAAACAGAGGGTCAACAGGAAGTTGAAGTGTGTATGTACATACCCCATTCACACAGAATCTGTCCATCCTCCCCATCATCTTTCTGCTCAGCTGCTCAGATGTCTGTCTCCCTGAAGGACACAAGACAAAATGATTCTCATTTAAGTTTACTCTGGCACTGAAGTGAGCAGGAGATCAGCTGAGTTACAAATGAGAACGTCCAGGAGACAAAACATGTTCTCATTTAGTTTTTTAAAAAACAAAAACAACAACAACACGTACATAAATTATATTATACGTTGCTTGCAATAGCATGTTTCTGCCAGAGAGGGCGACTTTTTCCACTAATCTTACCTGAGGTAGCTTTAAATCAACTTTAAGCTTTAACAAGAACATGAATGTAAAAGTAAACGTGGTTGTATCTGATGCGTGTGTCTGATCTCCTGCCTCAGCATTACGCTTTATTAGTTGAGACTCACACACTTCACTGAGTGAATATATAAGCATTTTACATTTCAACAATGTACATTAGTTCTAAACATATGCAATGGTGTGTTTTTGGTATTTAGTATTTAGTATCTTGTATCCACATGTATTTGACATTCTTAGTATTTAGCATATTGTATCCACATGTATTTAGTATTCTTAGCATTTAGCATCATGTATCCTCATGTATTTAGTATTCTTAGCATTTACAGTATCTCACAAAAGTGAGTACACCCCTCACATTTTTGTAAATATTTGATTATAACTTTTCATGTGACAACACTGAAGAAATGACACTTTGCTACAATGTAAAGTAGTGAGTGTACAGCTTGTGTAACATTGTAAATTTGCTGTCCCCTCAAAATAACTCAACACACAGCCATTAACGTCTAAACTGCTGGCAACAAAAGTGAGTACACCCCTAAGTGAAAATGTCCAAATTGGGTCCAATAAGCCATTTTCCCTCCCCGGTGTCATGTGACTTGTTAGTGTTACAAGGTCTCAGGTGTGAATGGGGAGCAGGTGTGTTAAATTTGGTGCCATCGCTCTCACACTCTCTCATACTGGTCACTGGAAGTTCAACATGGCACCTCATGGCAAAGAACTCTCTGAGGATCTGAAAAAAAAAAAATTGTTTCTCTACGTAAAGATGGCCTAGGCTATAAGAAGATTGCCAAGACCCTGACACTGAGCTGCTGCACGGTGGCCAAGACCATACAGCGGTTTAACAGGACAGGTTCCACTCAGAACAGGCCTCGCCATGGTCGACCAAAGAAGTTGAGTGCACGTGCTCAGCATCATATCCAGAGGTTGTCTTTGGGAAATAGACGTATAAGTGCTGCCAGCATTGCTGCAGAGGTTGAAGGGGTGGGGGGTCAGCCTGTCAGTGCTCAGACCATACGCCGCACACTGCATCAAATTGGTCTGCATGGCTGTCGTCCCAGAAGGAAACCTCTTTTAAAGATGATGCACAAGAAAGCCCGCAAACAGTTTGCTAAAGACAAGCAGACTAAGGACATGGATTACTGGAACCATTATAAACTTATTTGGTTCAAATGGTGTCAAGCGTGTGTGGTGGCAAACAGGTGAGGAGTACAAAGACAAGTGTGTCTTGCCTACATTCAAGCATGGTGGTGGGAGTGTCATGGTCTGGGGCTGCATGAGTGCTGCCGGCACTGGGGAGCTACAGTTCATTGAGGGAACCATGAATGCCAACATGTACTGTGACATACTGAAGCAGAGCATGATCCCAGCATGTATTCCAGCATGATAACGACCCCAAACACACCTCCAAGACGACCACTGCCTTGCTAAAGAAGCTGAGGTTGAAGGTGATGGACTGGCCAAGCATGTCTCCAGACCTAAACCCTATTGAGCATCTGTAGGGCATCCTCAAACAGAAGGTGGAGGGGCACAAGGTCTCTAACATCCACCAGCTCCGTGATGTTGTCATGGACGAGTGGAAGAGGACTCCAGTGGCAACCTGTGAAGCTCTGGTGAACTCCATGCCCAAGAGAGTTAAGGCAGTACTGGAAAATAATGGTGGACACACAAAATATTGACACTTTGGGCCCAATTTGGACATTTTCACTTAGGGGTGTACTCACTTTTTTGTTGCCAGCAATTTAGACATTAATGGCTGTGTGTTGAGTTATTTTGAGGGGACAGCAAATTTACACTGTTACACAAGCTGCACACTCACTACTTTACATTGTAGCAAAGTGTCATTTCTTCAGTGTTGTCACATGAAAAGATATAATCAAATATTTACACAAATGCGAGGGGTGTACTCACTTTTGTGAGATACTGTAGCATCATGTATCCTCATGTATTTAGTATTCTTAGCATTTAGCATCATGTATCCACATGTATTTAGCATTCTTAGTATTTAGCATATTGGATCCCCACATATTTTGCATTTTTACTATTTAGCATCTCAATGTGATAAATATAATGGTTTTGTGAATATCACGTTAGCTAGCTCTAGCTGATTAGTTTGGTTTTGGGAACTCTGAGCAACACGTGAATTTTATGTTGACTGAGAAGCATTAGCAGTTCTTGGGATTTCTTCTTTTGTTATTTTTTATTTTATTAAAAAAAGTGTGTGTGTGTGTGTGTGTGTGTGTGTGTGTGTGTGTGTAGGCCTTCTTTCTGTAAAAGTTGTTGCTTCCAAAGTTTTAAAATTGTAGCATAAATTTCTTCTATGCTCGGTAGTGGAGTATGGATTAAGGAGGAAATGGCAAAAAAAAAAATTTTTCACAGAACATAATATCAATAGTTGTTATAAATTTAGATTTGAAGCTGCATGTTGATGAGCAACAATGTGTACTAAGATGTCATTTATCACAATATAGATATCATATTGTCACATTGCTCAGCCCTACTACAGACACAGAGTCACCGAGCCTTTCACCCTCAATCATCACGCCATCTCTCTCAATGAGCTTCCACATGAGACGAGGGGAAATGACGAGCGCGTGCTTCTCACATCCGCCTCGAGTGGAAAGGTTGGGTCAGGTCGGTGGCGAGAAGACAAATCACACACACAAATGTGATTAGTTATACAACTCCAAGAGCCACACACGTGTGTGTGTGTGTGTGTGTGTGTGTGTGTGTGTGTGTGTGTGTGTGATGGAAAATAGGCTCCTCTCCAAATAGGACAGAGCCTGAGCCTAAACACCGATCTCAGAAAAGAATCTAAGTGTCTAAGGAAGAAACCTCATCATATTATTCTATATGTATATGAATACTGTATATGAAAGAGGTCTTTACACAACTGAACACACACGTACACTTACAGTAGGCTCTGATAAAAAAAAAAAATAAAAAAGGCCCCAAAAAAACAAATTATCTTCTATATTTTCTGCATTTATACCTAAAGAAGACAGAGTCAATACAAATGCAATAATGTCCTACCTGCAGTGTGATGTACTGTAGCCTGAAATTCACTTAAAAACAGAGACTATGTGCAAATTACTACGATTGAAGGGCAGGTATTAAATTTGCCAAGCATGTTTTTTGCCATTTGAAGACAAACATTGCCTTAATTTATTAGAGTTTATCACAGTCGTATCTCAGTCGTGTATTTTGAACATTTTTCAAGCATTTCACCACCTCAGATTTTCAGTGTCATTTAATCATTTTTTATTTTTGTATTTTTCCCCGAAGTCTGTTTGCGATCCGAACTAGTCACGGCTATCTAGAACAACCAGAGCATGTGGAAACCTCGCGTAAATATTGTTTCCTCCCATGACTTCTTCTCTTTATGTAAGTGACTAAGAACGCAACCACTTACTACACACACACTTTATCGTCTTTCACACACAAATCAGTTTCTTTACTTAGGATCTTATTAAATCAGGGCCTCTGTGGTAATAGTATACAAGTTTAACACACACACACACACACACATTGATACTTTCAGTAAAATACTTTCAGTCACCCACCTGATTGTGCAAAGCCAAGCAGATTGAATTTTCCCCACATGGGGTGTAATGTTTATCTAGGGCAGGTGTGTGTGTGTGTGCGTTATTCACCCTTGCTGTTGCGCTCGTTCTCGTGTCGTAGGTAAAACTTCACCTCCTGCCTCCTCTGACCCAATTTTTGCAGGTAATCCAGCATCAGGTGATCTGAAGGTATTGCACTCTCTGCAGCAGGAAACATCATCCATGTTTACTTTATAATCTAATCAGTCTAATCAGTTACAATATGTAATCAGTTATCAAACACAAACACACAATCACTCAGTTGATTCTTATTCAGTATTACTTAATCTATTAATAGTCTCAAAAAAATAGGCAGAGGGAAAAAAAGATTCTAAATGTTTATAATTAAATAAATAATATAATAAATAAATGATAAATATAACGAAGCATTATAACGTTTATAATATTATACTAGACGAAGTAGATTAACTTAATTACGAAACAGGTGAAAGTTCTAGAAAGTTCTAGCGTAGGTCGTATACAGTAGATTTTCATAATGATCTAATGGGTTCGAGACGGAAGAGAAATACTACGATTAGCGAACTGTTGAGTTGTAGTAATAACCTTTTCCTTTGCAGACTTGCACGAGGCGGCAGCCGCTCTCTCCGGCCTCCCTGCAGAACTCCACCACGTCTTTACACCGTGTCTCAGCAGTGACGGGAACCTCAGTCAGAACCTTCTCGCTGGAGCTCAGAAACACAGGGATGAAGCTCTAGAGGAGGAAAGACAGGAGCGAGAATAAGAACGCCATCCTGATAACATTCTGCTTATAGTAATATGAAGTTTCTGACTAGCTTTGTGCCTACAAACAACACAGTGAATCATGGGTAGACTGTACCATCCTTAACCTCATATCAGAAGAATTATTTCTTCTTGTAGATATACAGTTTCCCTTCACAGGAACTAAGAAGCCCAACCTGTTCCAGCATGACACAACATGCACAAAGTGAGCTCCAGGAAGACGTGGTGTGTTCAGGTTGGAAGAAGGTAGAAGAGCTCGAGTGTCCTGCACAGAACCCTGACCTCAACCTCACTGAACACCTTTGGGACGAACTGGAACCGGAACCTCCTCGCCATCCCAACATCAGCGCCTGACCTCAACCTCGCTAACGCTCTTGTAGCTGAACGAACACAAATCCCCACAGCCACGCCCCAAAATCTAGCGGAAAGCCTTCGCAGAAGAGTCGAGTAAAAGGAGGAATAATCTGGAATGGGACGTTCAACAAGCACATATGGGTGTGATGGTCAGGTGTCTATAAATATGGGCATATACAGATCCTGATATGACAATCTGGAAAAACACAACAAGTGGCATCTTGCCCAACGTTGAAGCCATTTACACTTAGAGTTCATTGTAAAAGCTGTAGGAAAGTGATCGGGTCACAGGGTCGGGTATGGAATGAGGTGATTTGTCAAACTTGTCAGGTAACTTCCTGTTTCACAGGTTCACAATAGCAGAGAAAGGCATGTTATGGTTTGCCAGCTAGATATGGAGAATAAACTGATGTATCTATTGACTCCTAAATTGTTCAAAAACTGTAACGGACGCTATCGAACCATGATTTCGACAATAAACCCAACAGCACTCATTATTCAGGCCAAGTCTGAAAACACATCTCACACACGTTCTGGTTTTCTTTTTTCCTGCTGGCTACAGAACACTGAAACATTCAGCTAATATACAAAACAATAATAAACCACATCTCAATAAGATAAGAGAATATAAGATAAGATTTGGTACAGTTTCAGTGTAGGGTCTTTAGTAACAGTACAATGATATCATGATGCTTTTATACAGAATCTGCTTTTTCCTTTTCCCACAAAGTCTAAAAACAAGCACTTCCAGAACACGATGAAGCCCACGCTGATAACGTCAACCAGCCCGACTTTCAGACGTGATGTAGGGCACTGAGAACATCTCAGGCTGCGTCACGCCAAGACCAACTATCTTAAATTTACACAGGAGTTACATAACAACCCCCATTTGAGGCCACTTTTTAAGATTTCTGCTGGGGTCCTGCACAAAAAGGCTTCTCTCTCTCTCTCTCTCACACACATACGCACACACACACAGTGTAGTGCGCACAATAAAGCCAGAGATCCAGAGAGCTTCTGGAAAATCTCACCCCTTTTTCATACTTTTGTCTTTAAACAGATTCATCTGTCCTCATGTCCATCTCTTTGAAACATAAACACATCAGTCCAGCATGAATTCCATCCACACCCCAAAGTGGAATAGAGACTCTCGTCTCTTTTTCTTTTCTGTTCTCAGACGTAAAGCATTGCTCCAGACAAACAAGTCCAGATTAAGATTCTGTAAGAGTTGGATTACAGGGTTGAGCTATAATAATCGAGATATTATCGGGAGATGAAAACATAGGTGGTGTGGGGGGGAGGGGGGGGGGGCAGGAGGTTGGAGGCATCAAGCAGAATTTGCCATGATAAATAAATCCAGAGAAGGAAAATGTTCTCATAAAAAAAATGTATAATCCATCCCTTCTTCAAACTCAACTGATGCCAAGAGGTTTCAGATTAAAAATAAATAAATAAAAAACTACACAAGACATCTTTCCAAAGCATCATTTTAGACGTGTTGTTTGATTTTGGGGCTAAAAACAAATAATAAGAAGGCTAATTTGCACAAAACTCTACTCACAATGCACAGTTTTGTTTCCTTATAACGGAAATAAAATGAAAATAGTAGCTTTCTCTGATTTTATTTTGCATATCATTTCATGCTACTTCTAATTACAACGTCTCCTCACACCTTAGCCTATAAAGCATTATTTCATCATGAAATCCTTGTTTATTTTTATTGTTTTCATTTAAGTATGAGAGGGCAGCTAGTCCAAACTATTATTCGTGCTAGTTATCGTGGTTACATACTGACATGGTTCCAGGGTTGATTTAAACTCGACCGACCAATCACGGCCATGGATTAAATTTCTAGAAATTTATATCGTTTTTATAAAACGTGAAAAATATTACCAGGATACATTTAGCAATAAAAGCCCCAAACTAACTCTTAGACTTACACCTTTTTTGCACGTCGAACTTAACAATTTACAGTGCGAAAGTTTGTATCCCCCTTGATTTCTGGGTGAAAAAAAAAATTCTCAACGTCTATTGTTCATGTACAAAACATAATTTATGAATGTTTATTGCGTTTTCCAAATATTGCTATCATCCATAAATATTATAGTAATCTTAATCTCTTTATTAGCAAAGTTAAAAGTTTTCACACCCATCAACTTGCCATACTTGAAATATTTAAACGTGCCTCATTACGCAAGCATGTAACAACTTAAAAATGGAATCGCAGCATGTTTTATTTCTCAGTAATGTCTGCTGCGAGCCTATAAAATTGAAAAATAAAATCAAATGTTTTCTTAAAGTTCAGATTTATATTACTTTGACATTCCTTAACATCACTATTAAGACATTCATTAAAAACACACTAATCTTTTTTGTTACTTATGATAATAGCGTATAGGGTGTGTAAACTTTTGCACCATACAACATTTCTCAACACACTTTCCTCGGAAATACTCCACATTTTCCGAATGCTCTCGCCTTTCGCTTTCAGCACTAGCGTAAACACCGCGGTCAGAGAGGTCAACCTGCTAAACCCTCCCCGCTGTCAGACGAGTCTGGCTATTTTAAGCGCTAAAACCCTAAATGTGGTGTCCGTCTTCTCGTATCGTCTCGACTCTCGTATCTCATCCCTCCCTCTATCCATCCCGTCAGTCCTTCACCTTATCTGGCCCGGCTGAATCCTCGTGTCCATTCGTGTTAATGCTGTTGTGTTCGGTCTTTTCCTCCTTCTTCTGGATTCTCTTCTGGAGCCACGGCCTGGCCTTGGAAGCATCGAACAGCCTGCGGACGAACAAAGTCCAAAAACGCTTCATGGAGTCCTGGATGGGAGGCAGGAGAAAGCAGGAGCAGCCATTTACCTTCGACGTTCACTCTCTGTAAGCGTGTGTGAGAGGGGTAACAGGGGTAGGAGGGTGGCCACGGGACATGGGAGGGGAGATTTGTGGGGGGGGTGGCGTCAACACTGGGACTCCTCTCTCTCGTTAAGTGTTTTTAGGAGATACTGGACGAGGAACAAGGACATGGTGTAGATTTGTGGTGTCCACATGGGAGGACTTGTTTTTGGAGTGTGTATGACTGATTAGCTGAGGAAGAGGCTGACACCAGGGTTATTTGGATGGGGTGGATAAGGATACATGGGGCTGTTTTGGGAATGTGTGTCTAAATTACAGTTCTCCTGCTGTAATGACATTCCCCAGGACCACAGGAGGTGTTAGTGACAGATAAGAGGCGCCTAGTGACAGTAAACAGACCTGCTGCTGATATCAGATTCACTGATACACTGTACACGACGTCTCACGTCCCATTAAACTTATCAGTAAAGGGAAATGAGCGATATGATGATGACCCAACAACAGGCAGGGAAGCCAGGACAAAAATGGCAGCTTCTCTCTCTCTCTCCCTCACACACACACACACACACACATTCAGTCGCTCTCATCTTTCTCCGCCTGTTCGACACTCAGGTTTGATGATTCCAAAGAAGGAGGCAAACGCGTGCCAGAACGCAAAGCCGCACCACTCATAAATCTGGAAACACAAGCAGGGCACTGGCAGGAAGAAGCTCAGACGTACGCGCACTTCGCCGTCATCACTCATCTGTTAGCGGTGTCTCTAAAAACGCACACCGTTTCAATAAAAGACCAAAAGTTCTTGTCTTGGCTTGCTCGAAGTAGCATCAAACCAAACGGAGGAAATTAGATCACGACATCCAGTTTCCCAGAATGCACTGCAAATTCATCCAGTCACGTTTATTTATAAAGCTGGGAAAAACACACACGCATGCTTACGTTACATGCTTCTGAAAAAAATGGACAAATATCAAGCCTTAATTTGTACAAGGACAAAGTCAAATTTCAGGAGTTGGCATTGTGGTTAAGTGGCAAAGGGACAGAAAAGTGTCCATTTTCGACGTATGTCCGTGATATATTTGAGTTGAGATATTATTAGAAATATTTGAGTTGAGAGTTTCTCAATTCTATGCAAATTAGGTAACCTATCCTATTGTGTGTGTGTGTGTGTGTGTGGTCTGACGTTTCTTCGGTTCTCCGTTCAAAACTGCAATTATGTCCCATTTACTGTTTGATGCATTGTGTACAACCTCACGATAAATGTGTATGAGACTTAAAGAGGAAAAATAAAGCCTGAAAGGACGGATCAGAGGTTGTTGGTGTCTTTGGTGAGTGTGGAGCTAGAGTACTGTTCGCGCGACCTTATTAAAAAATAACCACCGTGCCTTCTCAACTCAGCAGCTTTCAGCAAGGTTGGACAAAGATCTAATCAAAGAACAGAGGAAGTCAACATTTCAGTATGTAACCTAGTACAAGTGGTTTTTTTTCTATCATTTTTTTCTCCCTTCACTTTGAGGAAAGAATTACGAATCCGATCCTGAGACGTTTGTTTGTAAGATCCACTGCCAATCCAGGAACACAGTAAACAGTCACCTGATTTACTGTCCCGTCTTCCCCGTGTTGAACTTTAAGAGCGTCTCCGTGGTAACAGCCGGTTCCGTGGAAACACGAATGTTTCCCTTTCCAACGCAGTGATGAATTGCAGTAAACAGTGCCCTTCATCTTCTGAGCTTTTAACGTCGCTGACATCTTTCTTTTTTCCCCCTGTGTGGAAAGTGAGTGAGAGACTGCTGGGATTTCAGATGGAATGGGTGAAATCCCATTTAGAGGTTGTCTTATTATTAAACAGGGTGTTGATCGCTCCTTCATCAACCCCCTATGACTGATAAAAAGGGTGCCTCAACAGTTCTTCGAACAGTTCATGGCTCTTAGATGGCTAAAGTGGTGGAAGCTGAGTGTTAAACATTCCCTGACTTATTGATCATTGCTGTGATGATCAACTGTATCATTTTGGTTATATCTGTTAAGGAGCCTGTATATTTTTGCTTACTGTATATTTTTCCCATTCAGTCACACGCTATTAAGTGAGAATTTAATAATAAGATGGGGTTCCCGAAAGAAGAAGAAGAAGCTGTGTTGGTTCACATTCAACATTAATGTTGTGTCAATATATCAGTATAAGGGTACACACTGAGAAGTACATCCGAAATGATTACACCATTAATGGTGTGCTTTGCCAGTATACATAATAGTGACGAGCATAAAAGAAATTTCTAGCTGCCATACAACTATCAATCTTTGCAACAAGTTTTTTTTTTTTTTTTGTAAACATGCTCGCTTTTTTCCAAACATACTGAACGCTGATAGCACAACCTACTGAAAACCAAAACCTTCGAATGAAAAGTTATCGCTTGATAAATGAATCATTCTGTTTCTACCAGGAATTTCAGATGCGAGCGTGTTCTTACACTCTTTATGAGGATTATGTAGAAGCCTGTGCAGATCTATAGTGGAA